>NW_028277309.1:169234-338468 GCF_059751315.1 Micrasema longulum | reverse complement strand
TTTTCACATAACCAATTTACAATTTGAAATCTCACAATCAAATATAATAAAAATATGAACCAACTTTTTGAACATTTTACTCCAGAAGAGGTAATGTTTTGAAAATGCAATCAAATAAGGAAGTTCAGTGGTTTTTTTTATTTGTTTATAGAATATTAAACTAAGCCAAATTTTTATTTTTATGTATCATATTATCAGCATTACGATTTTTTAAAGTTTTGTATTTTTGAAATAACTTGTCCGTTTACGGTAAGCAAACCGGATAGCTTTCACAGCTCTCTTATTATCGGTTGATTCATATGAACCAGTGATGTTGTTCAAAGTAGTTCGTTTTTATTAAAATATATATATTTTTTTTTGTACATTTTCAAGAAACTTTACGTTACTATTTAATGCTCTAATTTTTACCGCGCGCAAGAAAACATATTTGTATCTAATTTCCCGTAGGACTGAAGTACCTCATTACCGTCTAGTGGTTAGTGTGTTTTCCTACTATCTCGGGTTCGATTCTCAGTAAGGCAAATGTGAATTATTTATTTAAAAACACACAGCAGCATTTAAATAAAACCTAGTGAACTGAAATACTTGCCCTTGTGCATATAACAAATTAACAAAATACACCGCTATTGGAGTACCAATGCAGTGCTCTATGCACCGTTAAGTGCAGGTAAGAGAATAATGATCAATTAACTTGAAAGATGAGCATATATTTATACTTCTTAAATTAAAATAGCATATACACACACATGCATAAATTTAATGGTTCAAACTAACTTGTAGTTTCAAACCAAATTTTTAAAAAACCAATATGTCTTGCTAGCAATAACAATATTACAAAAATGACTTCTTTGTCTGTTCGTACCCTAAGCAAAATCAATTTTAATCCCTTTTAAGATATTTAAGACTGTATTACTAACATTGAATATTTCTACCAGAATTTGTTGTTTTGCATTAATTTAAACTTCAATTGGTACTCATATTAATCACATAAAAATCGATCATAATATCTTCACTTTTAATGTTTTTTTTCTGCGCGTGAATAATCATCGGTCTTAATACATAATAGATCATTAAAAAAAATATTTGTTTTAATATTTTTGTGAGAATGTCATCAATTAGTATTAAGCCCGAGATGAAAGTCCATTGGGAGTGTGCCACTGTGAATGATTTATTTTTTAAGTATAAATGTTTCTAAATGTCTAGAAGGTTTTTATATTTCAAATATAATTTTGGCAATTAATTTATATTTTAAATGAGCTGTACACAATATTGTAATTTTTGTAGAAAACAGACAGAAAACGATTTGTATTCAGCACTGTGGATATGTTGTCAAAGAAGAAATATAGCTTTGGTCATTATGATAATGCTGCAGTTCTAAAAATTGAAATAAATTTATGTATTAAAAAAAAATAAGGACAACAAATGACATTAAGGACCGTGAATTTTGGTTAAAATAGATTCTATGTCCAGTTGCTTTAGTAAATACTGCGGAGTAAACTTTGCCTTCTTTGAATTCTCTTCATCTCTCTCATCTGAATCTTCTTCACAATCTTGTCTCTTTCTTTTGTCAGCATGTTCGGGAGTTTTGTGTATTTCCACCGATGTGGTCTCCGATTGAAAATCATCTCGGTGGTCAACCTTGGGTTCATCGCAGGAATTTTCAGAGAGAATATCTTCAATTATAGTTTTCTTCAGTTTTTCACATGCTACCTCAACATTACCAGATATGGGGAATTCCTCTATACGACTGAAGAAGAATGGACTTCTAGCAGATTCATCATGCGTAAGGATAGAATTAATAGCTATTGAGGTTTCAGTCTCAGTTACCTCTTCAGATTTATAGTTGAGTTCAGAAATATCTTGAATACTTTCGTTCTGCTCTTCGCATTCATCCATTAGTAATTCTAGTGGTCTCTTTGGTTGAGTTTTCTGGTTCCAACTTTTATTTTTTACATTGGCAGTTGGAAAAGGATCTATGGTAAATAATTCAAAGAAATTTGTGAATTGCACATTGCGTTCTTCTTCTGTATTCGTTTCAGGATTTACGATTGTCGCACTTACACGGAAGTTATCAAAATCGATACCTAAAGGCATTAATTTTGGTCGTCGTTTGAGTGAACGATGTAATATTGTTTTGAAGTTATCAGTTGAATCATTACAAAGATGAGTTTCCCAAGTGACATGATCATCAGAATCATCAGAATCATTGGAGTTATTGATTTCATCTGCTGAAATATTTTGTGAAGGAGTTAAAATTTCCGAAACATCTGGCAATCTAGAAGAACTTGGTGAAATATTTATTTTAACTTTGTTACCTTCAGTTATTACATCCTTTGCTTCCATACTGACATCATTCTCATTCCCTCGAGATTTATCAACATTTGCATCAGATTTATACCCCTTTGAAACTTTTGGTTTAATTTCCGCCGAAATATTTTCCTTAATTTCCTTTGAAGTTTTAGAACGAGAAGTTGATTTAATTGGACTTTTGTGCTTGTTTTTTTTTAAAACTGAGGTTTTTACTTTTAAAGGGCTCTTTTTATAATTCATACTGTGACTTTCCTTAGGTCTGTAATGAGACTTAGAACTATATTTTAATTTTTTAGAATTATCAGTTTTTGGTTTAAGATCTGTTTTCAATTTCTCATTTTCCAGGTGTTTTTCATCATTGTCTTCAAAGATATTTCTCGTAGAATCCAAACTCTTCAATTTGTCTTTTTTATTAACAGGTGATTTACTAAAATGTACACTATCATTATCCTTTTTTTCTTTATTTTCCAATTTTGGTTTCGAACTAGAATAGTTATGCAGCTTTGTAGGTTTTGCTGATGTGTCAACATTTTCATGAATTTTTAATGAAGTAGATACTGATTTGTTTTCGTCTTCATGGGATTCCGTGACTTGTGTGGCGGTTTTTAGATTTTCTCGGTTTTCAATATTTATTATAGAAACGTTGACAGTGTTAAGTTGACCTGTAGATTTTGAACAGTTAGAAGAAAATATATCTTCAATAGCAACCGTATCAGTCAAATCCTTCTCAATTTTTTTAGCACTAAATTCATCAAATCCTTCTTTCTCTAAATTTTTTTGAAAAGGTGTTTTTCCACCATCAGAGCTACAACTATTAGCTATAAAATTTTGGATTTGGAATAACTCAGACGAGTCATTCAAAGACTTACCACTTGTTGATTTGGGATCATAATTTAAATCAGTGGAATCTATATCTGCTTCATCAGAGCTCAGGTGTAATGTCACAAAATCTTCCTCAGTAGACTTTGGGGAGCATAAAGGTCTTTTGTTATCTTCTAAAGAACCGCCCTTAACTCTATCAAGATTTTGAGAACTAACAGTGATTGCATTATCTTTAGTAGCAGATACACTTTCAAAATCCTTTGTATCAACTTTGGTGTTTAATCCTAAATGGGAAGCTGCCATATTAACTTGAGCATCTTGACAACTCACTGTCGGAATATTACTAATGGAATTTTGGGATTCAGAACATTTAACCAACAAGGTATCTGGCAACGTGTTTTGAAGTTTACGGGGAGTAGAAGATTTTCTTCTAGATTTAATTAAACTAGTACTATTATTGCTGGATTCACTTTGAGCATTATCATCTTGAACTTTTTTAAGAGTTGACAGGTAAGAGTCAGATTTATCAAGAGAAGGATCAATAGAATGTTTTACGTTGGTTGGTTTTGAATGACTTTTTAATGATAATTGCGATGATTGAACAACCTTTCTAGTGGCCTCAATTTTTGTTTTTTTTTTGGATTTTGATTCCATAGGAGCATTGAGTTTGCTTGACGCTTTTAAAGATTTGTCTTTTAATTGTGTATTTTTATCCACTACCAAAGGGTTACTTGTATTTTGATTACTTGTAACACTTTGTCTGGCATTTTCATTTCTTGCATTGGGAGTCGATGTAGAGTATTGTTTTTGTGTGTCAATGAAAGACATTTTTATTACTGTATCATCGAAACTACTAGACGACTGTGTCGAACTAATAGACGAACTATCACTAGATAAATCTAAATCTTGTGGAAACTTTTTGGTTGATGTAGAAGGCTTACTACAACTATCATTCACTGTACATTTATCAGGATAACTGGTTTTTAAACATTTATCAGTCTTTGGTTGCACATGTGGAAAATACACTTTAGGTGTCACTCTCGGTCTTAAAACCCTCGTCGGTATTACTTCTTCAGCGGTTTCTTTATCTTGTTCTTCCGTTTCTTTCTGTACTTCTTGTTCCTTTAAATCATCTTTTTCTTCATTTTTATCTAGTGGTTTAAATTCAGGTGACACTGAACATTGTGAATCTTGAGAAAGTCTCTTTTTCAGAGCTTGTTCCATAGCATCTACATTGAACTCTATCTCATCTGGTTTGTAATAAGAACTACTACTTGAATAATCCGTAGGACGAGATGAATATGAACCGGGCGTACAGTCTTTGGTAATAGGTTTAGATGTAGAGCCAACAGCAAATGGTGTGGGAAAGTTAGGCGTCGGCATATCTAATAATTTCAGAGATGATAATCCCAGATCATTGAAAAACCCTGGACTTATAAACTTTGGAGTTTCCAAACAATTAAAGTCCATGATTCCACACTTGAATGGGGTTTCTAAAAGCGAGGCTAAATTGCATTTAGCATTCATCGGATTGAAATCGTGTTCTCTCGGCATATCCGGAGTTATTTTGACAGATGGAACAGGTGGTTCGAGAATAATTGCTACTTCTGTTTTCGCCACTTGCAATTCATTTAAGTTGGAAGCAATCGGAATTTCTTTGTTTACTACAGTCACTGTTTCTTTAGAAGAAGACTTTCCACTGTGTTTAGAGTTCTTACTCTTTTTTGGGGCTAAACTTGAAGATGCGTTTGTTTTACTTGATGATTCTAAAGTCAAATCTTTACCTGAATTATTTTCAGAAGTGATTTTAGAACTGTTTTTGTTTTTAGGTGTAGATTTATTTTTAATTTTATTCTGCAGAACTGGAACTGTTTCTTGAACAGGTACAGTTTTTTTGGATTCAGTTTTCTCATGTACAGAATTTCTCAAGTTTCTTACCTGAAGCAAGTATTTTTGGTTGGTTATAGAATCATTTTTTTGCTGGATGACAACTGAAGGGTTCTCTTTTTGTAAATGTTTACTATCAGGTAACATAACATTTGATTCAACAACTACACAGTCATCATTACTATCTTCTCCAAAAACATCGACCATTAAAGATTTTTTATCGAGTGTATTTTTAGTTTTATAACCTGTGAATTCATCAGTGTCTGTGTGATTTGGCACCGTAATAACCTCACTTAATAAGCCATTTTCATTTTTCCTAGCAGGGTCTGGGGTTTTACTCAATGCATTTTCTAACAGCTTCCCCTCATCCTCAGTGCTCTTAGATAGATTATCTTTAGTTTTCTGAATTTCAGAAGTTACATTTGGCTTGGAGATTTTTCTTCGTGATTTGGGTTTATTGGTTTTTAGGATAGCCGGTTGATGCTTATCGGCCACCTGGGCCCTGATTTCTTGATCCCAACGCCTCTTGTCTACACTACGAATACGAGCCCATTCAACTGCTGCTGCATCTTCCAAGCGCTTTTTTTCTTCGGTAATTAACTCTTTTTCAAGCTGCCTTCTCTCTTCAGCAACTCTTTTTTCTTCTTCCTTGATATGTTCCAAACTTTTCATTAGTTCGTTTCGAATCATATCAGGATCTTTATCAGAGTTAACAGTTTCTTGGCTTGTTAAAGTTTCTTCTGTATTAGATTCTATAGTCTCATTTTTACCTCGAGTCCCTTGTTTATTGGAGTCTGTACTCTTGCTAAAATTATCAATGTCAATGTGCACCGACTCGTTGGAACAATTTTTTGAGAGGACTGCCTTTTTTTTATAAACCTTTCGCTTACAGTCATTACTTTTGTTTGACTTTTCTGATTTCAAGAACGAGATATCATTGGAAGAAATTATTTTTCCTACTCCTTGAACGTCATCCCAAACATTGCTTATTTTGGGGTCGGATTTATCTTGTACTTTCCGCCTCGGTGATGTCCTTACTGGTTTCAGGACTTTACACCCAGAGTTCTGTTTAATTGGAAGTTTTTGTGGTTTAATAACTTTACAACCAGATTTACGTTCTGGGAGAGCCTTAATCAGTTTTATTCCCTTACATTCTGTTTTGCCTACAGATTTTGTAAATTGGATTTTAGGCTCAGATGCAGTTACTGCGTCAACTATTTCACCTTGTGTTTGTTCTGGAATAGTAGGAAACAGTTGAGACTTGACACTGAGTCCTTTAGGTTGCGAGTTTTGTGACTTTTGGCTTGTTCCGTGAATTCTGAGAGACTGTTTCGGGGAGCTTTGAGTTCTTCTTTTATCATCTTCGGATCCCCGAGGTGGTGTATTAAAATCTAGAACTCGTACATGTGTAAAGCTCCGTCTAGGAGTAGAGGAACTTGACCTTTTTCCTATTATTAAGTCAGGAGTATTTCTTTTTTGTTCAATTAAATCATTAGAAACAACATTTAATCCAGCTGTAGTGTACGAGTCAGTTAAAGTGTTTTCATTGTTATCAAAAGCTGCTGATGCCTTTTTGGAAACAAGTGTTGAAGGGGGAAGTTGAGAAGCTTTGGAACCTTCATCGATAACATAATGATCCTCTTCCGAGGTTGCGTAACTTTGACTACTTATGGAATCTTTAATAAATGATTCTTCTTTGTTTTGGGGTGACATGCTTTTGCCTGAAAGCTGACATTTTAAAGGTATTGACATATTATCAAAGTTTTTCAAAATGGTTGAATTTCCGTCGGTATTGCTCGTATTATTAAAATAACCTTGGTGAAATTGGACGGAATTGACTACCTGACCTATATTTTTTTTTTGCTCTATCGGGGTAGATATGGTCCACTTCCTGTTTGGTTGATTTACATTTCCAGCATAGTAATTACTATTGGACTCGACGGATGGTACAGGTTCAGGTATTGAAATAGTTGGAATCATTTCTGACATTGTTACAGATCCAGTCAGTATCTTAGATGTATCTAAAATAAAAAAGAGAGATTTATTCATTCACCTAATTCAAATTGACAGGGACAATAAATAGTTTTTGCATAATCATTTAAATGCAAGGAAATTCAATAGAGAGAAAAAAAATACAATTTCAGAGGAGCAAATCTTTTTAAGTTTGAAATAGGCCACCCCTTTCTACTCCTTCCCTCTTTTAGCAACAAGCTCAAACAAACATAAATACACCCAGATAAAATCTGGTACAAATTCGTTTGGATATTATTTCGTGGTTTGTAACATTTTTCATAGGGGACACGTATGAAAAATGTGTTTTTCTCACTATTGTATTCATAAAATTAAGATTCTTATGATTCAAGAAACAGTAAATATTATGTATTAACACAAAGTTTTATTGGGAAAATTTAAACACAATTTTTTTTCTTTGTGTGTTCACTTTATTGTATTTGATTATTATCGCACGGAAAATTAATATTTTGTAAATATCACCTTTAGCTGCAATTATAAAAAGTTTTTACTTATTGAACTTTTTGTACAATATGAATTGCACATTAGCAGATTTATTGCCACTTGGCAATTTCTTCCAATTAAACAAATGTGTCATTTGAATCTAAATAAAAATGTATGGAGTGCAAATGTATGGAAGAATACTAATTGAGGGAGTAAGAAATGTGATTAAAGATAGAGTGTGAGATATACAGAGCGGTTTGTAATAGATCAAATATTTGCTTTACGAAACATGACAAAAATTTCTTGCTAAAACCAAAAGCTTTTCTGTGCATTTGTCGATCAACAAAAAGCGTCTGATAGAGTTGACAAAGATAAATTGTGGAAGTGTTATGGGAGTATGGGGTGAACGGCTATAACAGGTATAAAGATAGCACAGCATGTGTTAGGGTTAGTGGTTTGACATCCCTAAAGAGTCAGGATGAGTGATATCACCATGACTGTTCAATATAAATATACAGTACAATCCCATTTTTACCTTCCTCAATTTTACGCTTTCCCACTTTTTACACCGCAACGTTAGCGTCTCATTTTTTTCATATATTCTTGTACAAATATTCCACACAATGAACATTTTTTTACATATTTCATCACCCCGGTTTTCATTTCATTCATTTGATATGTCAAAATAGCCAAAATTATGTCGGCATTAAAATAACTAATAATGGGTAAATTATTGTCTTAAAATAAATTCAAAGCAGATGCAATGTAATCGACCTTTTTATTTAAGTGTCTAATTTTCTTACGAGCTATTTTGCATTGAATTTTGATAATTTTTTCAAACAAATACAACATTAGTTACATTCCGATTTCCTTTAGGGTAAGTTGAACAAAAATGCCAAATTAACAGTTTCGAAATTGTCACACGCAGTTGACACACGTTTAGGAATAGTAAAGTCTTTATTTCAATAAATTTGATGCAGATATAGCAATAGAAATATTAAAAGTTATAAACATAATGTGAAAAGAAGATTAAAAAGTGATTATAAAAGAACAGAACAGTTATTCCGAGACCTAAAAATGACAGTTGTATTCCAGTGATTTTAAGTGATGTTATAGTAGAAAAGGTGATGAAAAATTATTTTATGTGTTCTAAGAAAATTTAAATCTTTATTTTAGTGTTACATTTTAATATTTACATGTATATTATTTTAATTTGTATTTAAAATAAATAAATAAAAATACTAATATTTTTTGAAAAAATGCAAAATATCAAAATCTTTTTAATGAAATCATTGAAAATAGGCCAAAATGTTCAACATCCCCAATTATGTCAGTTCTTACAATTACAATTTTCTGGCGGTATATTATTTATACATAGTCTAGAACATTTATTTTATTTTTTCAAAAACTTAAAAAAGGGATTTCTCTGTATTTTTACCTGTGTTATCTGCTCCTACTAAATACGTCGGCATGTCCAAAATTTGTTTCTTGGAAAAGCTATTTTGCTTAGAGCCAACATTTGCGATGCATGATGCCGATCCAGGAATATTTCCACTGCTGATGACAATATCAGGAGCCTTACCAGTCACTACCACTCTACTGACAGTGCAGACTTTAGTCATACCACTCGGGAGTGGAGACAGATCACATTGCTTGGTTCGCTGTCGGTTTAGCACAGTCTTCAGTTCGTACATCGCTGCTCTAGGTACAACTGAAGCCTCGGCTGGAATCTGTTTCTCAGCATTTGAAACTAAATTTAAATACTGCACAGATGGTTGCACAAACTGAATTTTAGGAAGCGAAGCGATAATATTTCCTGTTTGCATAGGTATATGTACATTAAAAGGACCTTGAAGTACAGGTGCGGTAGTTGGCCTTATATTGCTCATCTCTGTTTGGGCTTGTTGTATTTTATTTGTCTCATTCGGTTGTACAAGATTTTGAAAACTTGTAGAGATATTATTTGCAGCCTCACTATTTGCATTAAGATGATTACCAGGTGTGGAGGCTTCTTTGTTAACCAATACTTTGGAGACGGTTTTCGGTTCAACCGTGACGTGTGCAGAATGTAGAGGCAAATGGTGAGAGTAACCAGTATTGGTAATAATCGAATCATCGACCTGCTGAACAGAGAAAGATCCGTTATTAGGATCAATTTTTCCTTGAACAACTTCATTTGATAAAATAATAACATTTTTGCTGGATATTTTAGGTTCATCCTGTTTGAGATCTACAGTTGGAGAATTACTATTAGAGGACGATGCTTGGCCAGATAAATCATCCTCGATGTTGTGAGTGCTTCCTCTGTAACTTTCCCTCAAGATGTCCATTCTCTTTCCTCCCCTCGGATATCGCCGAGATCTATTGAAACTTTTAAACGGGGAAACATTCAACATATCAATCGATTTTTGGTTGCATTTCTGAGGGTGAGGATCATTTTTCATTAAATTGTTTCTGACCATCCGCAAATGATTTTCTCCTATTGATATATTTTTGCCTTTCTTTATCCAGGAAGGTGGTTCATTTTTCCTGCAAAGCAAATTTAAGATTAATCATTCGAAGAAACGGACTTCCGCTTATCTGCTTAATCCACTGGATCAATTTATTAAATGTATAATAAGTAATAAGTTATTAATTGAATCGGCATTCACTTTGTAACACTTCATAATAATTTATAAATATAAGAACTCACTTGGATGAACAAGATTTCTCGGGAGTACTTGTGCTAGGCCCACTCGCAGCATCTGAATCTGAAGAACTTTCTACCGAGGCAGCTGCAAAAGTGATGCAATGTTATAAATATGGATATATAGACTGCATCCGGACCTGGATTCTTTTTTGAGTTGGATCAGCATAATTAATGTTGAAGCTTCAAAATTTTATGAGTGTGTATTGAATAACTTACCTAAAACATCAGTTACAAGTTGATCAAATATGGGATCCTTTTCAGTCTTTTCTACAATGGATTTGATGACAGTGTCCAACTGAGGAACATCATCGTCGATAGTAATTATATCAGTTTGGTCTTTACTTGTTTCCTTTAATGTCAAAGTTTCTTCCTGAGATTTGTTCGCTTCACCAATAATTTCGTGGACCAACTTGCTGGATGAATTGTTAATTATCCTGTTTATATTCTCAGCCAACTTCTCATGTAACTCCGGACAATCTAGGAGTGCATTTGTAAGGGTCTGCAAAAGTGTAATGTTGATTTAACCATTCGTCACAAACTGACTAAATTCCAAACTATTCCTACGGGTCTGGGGAAAATCGTAATCTGCGCAACTAAGAAGATCATTTAACTTATTTTAAACTAAATAGTCTTGAAGAAAGAAGAAACGAAATAGACCGCATTTGGCGATATAGAATTATTACTAACCCACGACTTCACTATTATATACAGAGTTGATCATTTTCCTCCAAAACACAACATCAAAATATTCACCAATATTAAATTAACAATATGTATCATCATTGTCACCATCCCCCTTATCCTACTATTTTGCAAAAGATTTTTTTATTTTATCTTTAATATAAGTTGAAAAAATATGTGTGTAGCTAATAAGTTAGTTCTTAAAAAGTGTAAAGGGTATAGTTTACATTGATAAATAATTCATATATATATATCGCCCTTATGGTGATTTTCCACAAAAATTGCGCAGTAAAAATCATCTGGAATAAATAAATAATTTACTGAGAATTATATTTAACTCAATATTAGAATATTCATGATTATGTATGTATTTTAAGATTAAATAAATACATAATAAAGTATGTAACAATTCAGTACTCACAGTAACATTGAAGGAATCTGAGGGAAACGAATCATTCACAAACGACTTCTTCTGTGGGCATTGCTTTAACTTTGAACTGAACCGTTTGGAGGAACTTTGGTTATTGTCAGGTACTTGGGTTGATTTTACAAGCCCGAGGGCTTTTCTAAATTCTACTTCTTCCATGTTGCATGGCTTATATTTATTCTTTTTGGGATTACTCAGTGACTTGTTGAGATTTTCCTTAAACACTTGCGATATTGATTTGGAGAGACCTCGAGTCACGGGAATATTCATGTCGGAGGGAAGACTTCTCCTGCTTTGCTGCATTGCCTGTGGTGTGGCAGGCTCGCAAAAACATTGCGTAAATCCTAAAAAATACAATGGTAAATTTTATTATTTAATAGTGAGGGCATTTTTACTTGTTATTACAAACAAAATTTATTTATTTTATTTGATAAAAAACTGATTTTTTATGAAATAAAAGAGATGAATAAACTAAAATTACAAAGTAAAAAAACTAAAAAATAATAATAAAGCAAAGACTATTCATAAAAAATAAGTAAGGCACGGCATAAATACGCAGTAACATTTTATTATTTTTTTAATCAATTCTATTATTGGGTAGGTAGGAAGAAATTGCCTTAAGGCAATATGCCCGCCCTTATATGTATATATATTGTATATGTATATAAAGTGTCAAATAAATAAAATTATTTCTTTCATATTTCGTGATAAAAAAAGGATTATTATTATAATTTTTTCCTTTTGATAATATTGCTTAAAAAAGGATCTTTATCAAAAACAGTATTACTTGTATTCTTTATCGTTATGTAGTTGAATGCTATTTTACTTTTTTAAATCATTTCAATTTTTAATCTGTGATTTTTTTTCATAAATGTTATAGCCCCGCCACACTTTGCTCCTTGTGCTGCCGCCCTCTCGCCCGATGTTGCCCTCTCCGCCCACACACTGCTCTACTCGCGCAATTAATTGCGACTCTACGCACTTGTCATTTGTCTGCTATATAATAGACGATGAAACTATGGCAGCATTATGCATTTTTAGTATAGCTAATTATATCAATGTCATACAAAAAAATATACATAATTCAAAAATGACACGTGCGTCTTGTGTGAGCGCTCTATGCGTACCACCTGCGTACTGTGACTGCGCAATTATGTGGCCAACCACTCGCGCTTATATTGCGGTCCTTTGACTCGTGATCAAAAACTGACAAAATAGGGAACGATGGGCACGACGAGGAGCATGATGTGCGGCATGATGAGTAATGTTGCCACACTACGTCTCTGCCTCCTTTCATCGCTACTTCCCATGCCACTCGTCGAGTGTGTGGCAGGCCCATTACATTTTTTACTGATATTTTATATTATTTTATTGTTATTATCAATTTTTAATTGCAAATTTTCAATTATTTAATATAGGTAATTATATTTTAATTTATTAACTGCTGTGGTTATAATTTTTATAATACAATTGTGTAAAGGGTTATTTAAACCATATTTTTTTTTTAAATATATATTTATATGTTTTCTACTGATTTTATCATTTATACTGTTGTTTTTTTTTTATATATATAAAATAAATCAATATTATTGGTAACTAAAATGAAAATAAAATTATTAAATATGAAATAATAATTTGAATATTAGTCATTCAAGCAATACAATAATTGTCTTATAATACATTTTTTTAAATAATTAAGCTACTATCTACCCTGTAGCAAAGTACGAAAACATCAAACATGTTTCAAACAAAGTCCACCATCGCCATATCCAAAGATGAGAATCTTATTACGCCATCTCCAAATTATTTTGTTTGATAACTATTTTAAAAAACTCAAATATTTGGCATATTATTGATAAAAATTAGTCAATAGGTACTACTCATGCCGTAAAACACTCATTTCGAACATTCACAAAAAAGAAAATGGTGATACAAATGATAAACGACTCATATACTCACTTTTATTCCCAGGCAGATCAGCCAAGCTAGTAGCCTCTGCTAAACTCTCATTGGAACGCGTTACACCGTGTATTCGGCACCTTCTGTCACTGTTGCGAATAGTTCTGTCTTGCCTCTCTATGGAAGCAGCTCGTGGCGGCATATCCAATATTTCAGTCTTTATTGTTATCACACTGTCGCAACTATTACTTCTTACATGTTTAGACTTTTGTCCCAAAGATCTTGCCTGCAGACTAATAGAAAAAAACCAATATTGGAATGAATACTTGAATGAATAGCCAATTGTCACCAGTTCAATATATGTGTTCGGCAGCGGCTGTTATGGATGTTATTCAAATTTTTAATTGGGTTTTACTATGTTATTGGTTCAATCACAAGACCAAAAGCAAAGCCAAAAACATAGGAACCCAGGAAACCATTGAAGAACTGCAGCCGGTGCCGAGAATGAGAACATCTTATGGTCAATGTTCGCTCTTATATCTTGGACAAAAACCATTCAACAGTCTGCCAAAAAATGTCCGCAACATATCAACATATCCAAAATTCAAACAGAAAATAACAATTATATTAATGAACAGAAATGGAATCAACCCGGAAACTATAGTCACCCTATAATTCTGATAATCCAAGCTAAGCTACCTACTTTTAGTTGATACTTGTAACAATGTGTTTGTATTCTAATTAAATTGTTTTCTGTATATCTATGTAAAAACAATTCGTAAAAAATATATATATCACACTAAAAAAAATAATTAAATGTCTTCCTCGACACGGGTTTTCCCAGTGAGGAATATATTGTAAATTCAATTATGTAATATATTTTTGTGAAGTATTAAATAAATAAATATAATACTGGTAATCAATAATATTCATTTGCTGACTGTTATTTTGATTTTTTTTAGTGCCATAAAGTGTTATTTATTCATTTAAAAAAAGATAACAAATATTTTTGTAAACAGATTGTTTTTTTTCAGTCAAAACAGATATTTAAGTTCTTATGATGTACCTAGATATTTAAATTTTAGGGGCCATTTTCGACGAGTTGTAAATACCTCAGTATTAGAAAAAGGGTATCAAGTTGTTGTAGAATAAGCTTCAAACCTTGGACCTTTGATCCATGAGTCTGCGGCACTGGCCATAGGCCCACAACCCGATTCAAATTGGTCAACCATTTTACTAACCATCTGTTCACTATATGTTATCGTGCAAACGTGGTAATTTCATACCAATTCAATAGTTTTCAGATCGCTTCTCATCTATGGTAAAAATAAGCAATAAGGAACAAGTTCAATACAATATTATATGAGATATAACCCTAATCATAATGCAACCACTTTTACCATTTACTATTTGCACATTGAAGGTTAAGTCCATCGTGAGGTAATACGGTAATTATTGATCAATGACAAATAAAAGTATATGGGAAGAAAGAGAGAGTATAGGAAACTGAAACAAACAGCAACAGCAAAAGTATTTGCATTCTTTTTAAGTAGGTATGACATAATTTCTTAGGCACAAATATTATGTGGGTTTTATAGTATGTACTAAAGAGTTCATCTCTAAAACATGAGATTTCATAATAATATATGAACTTTGCTGTACATATTTGTTTACTTGTCAAAATTTACAATAAAACTTTATAAATCATAAATATAATAATTTTATATGCAATGACCTTCAGTCGATAAAAATAAACAAGGAATTAGAAAATAGTAAACTAACAATAATTCATCTTGAATTCTATGTAAAAATCAATAATACAACATAATGGAAGTAAAATATACAGATAAATAGCATTTGAAATGTTTGAGGTTAGAAAAATTACAAAATACCTTTGGTGTTTTTACAAAATAATTTTAGTCTAGCAGCATGCATTGTACATTTTCTTCTTTCTCTTCTTAATATTTAGCTAATTCAATTGATTTCGATGCAATTAAAGTATTGAAACACACATTTATGAAAAGTAACTGATCAAAACTAAGGCTTTTTATGGGGAGTACCTTGACTTTTTATAATATGTTATGATTAATATCATAAAATCATAGTGCTTTACACATTTACAGATTAGACATGCACTAAGCTTAACTTGCATAGTTCAAGCTTATGCTGGGCAAGTAAGCATCTTGAAAGGCATCCGACCCTTCTCGGGTCGGATGATATGAAATACTGTGAAATAGAAATAAATCGAAGAAAATCACTATTATTTTAAATATAAATTATATATGATAGTTCCGATAACTCACCTCTGAGATAATTTTTCAGCCTTTATTTCTACGTCAGTATTTCCTTCACTAATAAATTTGACTTTCTCCAAAAGACTTCGGCATTTGGCAATACGCTTTCTGAAATCCTCTCCATTATCTAGGTCCAGAACTGAAAAAAAACAGTAATTAAATAAGACAATTCATTGATATTAATTATAACTAGGATATTTTTAATTAAAATTTTATTCTAATTGAAAATTGAAAAAATATTTTCTTTTGGAATGATGAAAATTGATTTTTTATACCCATATTGTATTACTGATACTTGGTGCAATGGTTAGCACATTTGATACATAGGGCCTTACTTTTAAACCCGGTATGAAGTTACACCTAGACATGGTGGTAGAATAAGGAAGGGAATACCATCCTTAATAAGGATTACCACTATGCCTATACATAACTTTATACTAGGTTTATAATGCCCATAGTATCCAGGGTTGGTTTCCTGGAAAGGTCGACATAAAATATTTATTTACACTGCATTTGGTGTATAAAAAGATAAGTCCTAAGCACCATAGGGTGGGGATAAGGAAATTGTGATATTTACATTAATTCAATAGAGATTAAATTTCTTTATCAATACAACAAGAAATGTGGCCTATCGGCCATTACCTTATATACATAGTATCAGATTGCACCTACATAGGAGCAATCTCTTGAGTCTAAACTACACAAAAACATGCTTAATTATTACAATAATGTCTCGGGTATAATGTGATTATACAAGACAGTTAAGTAAATAGTTACTTGGGATATTATGTACGAATTGATAGCACAATTTGGTATCCACTACACCCTGGGCGCAAAATTGAACGACAGAATATTTATTTTAAGTGCTAAGTATTCAAAATGGAGCTAAAAATTTAATCATACATTTAAAATACACAGGATGAATTGCACAAATCTTTTTAACCGTCCAAATCATCAAATTGAATTTCTAATATGAATAATGCTGATGCTATCTAAATTTCACTAGCTGAACAAGGTCGAAAAGATGAAGTATCCATATTCTTGAATATTATTTTGATAATTGTACTATTTTGGCGTAGAGGCAAAACAAATACATAATAGAATCGTATAAATTAAGTAATGATAACTTAAACTTACTGTACGAGTGAACTGCACAATAATCTTCTAAAATGTCACTCAACGCCAAACCCATTATTGTTGTGAAGAACCCTCGGCCCCTGCATTCTTCCAAGTGTCGACATCCTTTGAGGAATTCATCATATGCTCTCATGCACCCCTGCTCTTCTAAATAACCTGAAATATCGACAAAAACCACATCTCAAAATACGTTAAAATTGGATAATAAACAAAGAAAGTATTTCCCGCCAAACAAAAACTAATGACGCCTAAAATAAGTTAACGGTCTCACCTAAGACCAGTCTCGCAACTTCAGATGGTAAGAAGGCACCCATTTTTACAATGTTACACACAAATTATTATTTCGTTCATCAAAATTTGCAACTATAAATATCGAGAGCAATTATTTTCATAAAAATGTATCGTGAGCATTTTCAGGACAACACACATTTCAACACTTCTCCCAATTTCAAAGTCACAGAAATCAAGTCAGAGAAACGAAAATAATAGACGAAAAATTTACACATGTTGCAATAATTCATGTGTAGCCATATAAATAAAAGTACTAACAGATGACAGCTGCCAGGAAAGGCGATGCGAATAAAAAAATAACTATGCAAATTTGTAGTTTTGATAATTCAATATTTACACCAGCGACGCCGATAACCATGTTGTATATCTGAAAAAGCATCACTTAACATTTCCTTGTTCTAAACACATTTTAAAATGTTTATTTTTCTATAATACATTACAATTTTTAAAAGTTTAATTAATAAAGTACCTAATTATATTTTATAACCCCTTGAAAATATTTGTCCTCTTTTTATCCATTGGTATACTAATGCAGTGCCCTATGCTCCGTTGGATGCGGATAGAGGGTATGATGATGATTTTTAGTAGTTCGAATAGTAAAAGTATGCATTGTGATTGTACCAAGTTTCAAATCACAATTAATTTAGTGGCTATAGAAAAAAACGCATAGGCATAAAACAAAATGTTATTAAATATAATGCATTTTTAGGCTGGAAAAATTTAATTACTAAGTATCGAAAATAAAGAACGTAAAAGATCAGTTATTAGGTATTATAAATATTTAAATGTTTCATTCTGAAATATATATTACAACAAATGTATATTTATTACACACTTACATCAACACCACTATTAGGAGGTATATTGAATTTAGAACTTATTGATTACATAGAGAAAAAAAGGACTGTAGATTTTATAATATATTTGTTATAGTCTACTTTCCAGATATTAATTTCCCAAATTGATTAATTTTTTATTCAAGGCCCCCTTTTTTTAAAATAATATTTAGCGTCTTTTGATAAAACATGTCCAAAATAATAAATATTTTAACTAGATATTTTTTGTTGCTTTGCATCTTTTTTTCTTTAAAAGCTTTTGTCATCATGATGCGATCACTAGCAGGTTTTTTAATGTTTAAAAAGGCACCCAAAGCATGTGCCCAAACTAGGTCCACCGTTATACTTTTACTCTTTATGGGGATTGATTTATTCTCATAATTCAATATTTACTGTAAACCATTTTTATTATATAAATATTTGGTCACAGTCAATAGTTGAGTGATTGGGGTCAAAAGCTTTTTTATTAATGTTTATAGAGAAACTTGTTGAGGTTTATATTAAATATTATATTACTATTTATTTGAAAATGTATTACAAACACTAAGTGCATTCTATTATAAGATATGTGAACTCTTAAATTTTTGAAGCAGTTAACTATTGGTTTTCTAGAAATGAGGAAGTGCAGTGCTATAGATAATTGGATATAAAAAATGTTTTCTTACATGCAGTAAACATTAAAGCATTTAATTGTACTGCAAAATATCTTGAAAATGTGTAAACAATTAATAAAAATGAACTGCGTTCTTAAGAATCAACCAATGGTAGAGTTTTATGATAGATTTTCGATTTTTGGGAAGCCAACTCACCAATCAGCAGACCTCGCCTACTAGAACTTGTGGAGTAATTTCAAAACATTAAAAAATTATGGCACTGATGGCACAATACATAAAAACATTGAAGGCCTAGTTCAAAGTCTACGAACAAAAAAATATTGAACTTCTTCATTGTTTTAAAGAGGGTGATCAGAATCAGGAAAGATCGAAAATGAAAGTAAGTCAAAAGTTATGGTATTTGAAAGGGGAAGTGAGGTTACTGATTGCATAATAAATGTAAACAATGAATGTCTTGAGCAAGTAAAAGGATTAGTTTATCTGGAAGCATGTTTTCAAGAAATGGAGGAGTAGATGTTGAAAGGAGAGTGAATGCGGCCAACACAATGAACAGCTCACTAAGCACAATAATTGCTAATAAAAATATGTCAATCGAAGCTAAACTGGCAGTGCACTAAAGAGTTTCAGCCCCAACACTTATGTACGGAAGTGAAACATGGAATTGGCAGAGGAAAGATGAAAGCAGAGTGAACACGGTCGAAATGCAATCTCTCTGACAACGTGTGGGAAATGACAGAGTTACGAATAATGAAGTCAGACATGAGTGTAAATCTGAGTCAGGTATAGTTGATAAGATTGAAAAAGGTTCTCTGAGATAGTTTGTGCATGAAGAAATAATGAATGACGAAAGAATAGTAAAGCAGGCTAGAATGAATGGTAACATGGGACGTGAACAACCAAGAAAGACGGGACATGCCCAGATAAACCAAAATTTTAAGTCTGGTCATGTCGAAAGCAGGCAGAACCCAAGGGCATGTATGACAAGATGCATGAATGTGGAAAAGGCTAAGAATGTATGCCAGGATAGAAGTATGTGGCGGTCCATCCTCTCTGCCTACTCCTACGGAGAAATGGTATGATGGTAGAAGTAGTAGTAATAGGATTTTTTTTTTTATTGAATCAGAAATATATAAACGGCACATCAAATAAAAAGAACTAGAAGTAAGCAAACTTAATCATATTTGTCCATATTCTAAATTTAAAATGAAAAAATATATTTAAAAGTACATTTATTTAAAAAATTTACCTAAAAATTATGTTTTTAAAGATAAATTAATGATTTACAACTTATAACAAACAATAATCGTGGAAAACAGTTCAATGTAATGGAGTCTATGCAAATTCACTTAACATTTAAAAATGAATACATAGAGTTTTTCTGGAGAGGTCTTTGTAAAGGATGTGACAAAAGTTTTGCAGCACATTCATGCATTTTAGATGCACATTTAACCACTTCAAACATATAAGAGTAGCCATTGTCCAAGGATTGTAAAGAGTCATATATCTCTTCACACTTATGTCCCGAACACATTTCCTCGTGGGAGTAGAGAATGTCTATGGTGAAGTAAGGGTGGTCCTTGAGAAATTCGTAGGATTGGATTTCCGGTGCGAGGCGGGGAAAGCAGTTGGAACGGTTGTAGAACAAAATCAGCCTTACAACATTTGCGGGAGGAACGAGCTTATAGTCCGCACAGAGCTCCGGCATATTTACATTACTGTGGATTAAATCAAACAGCTTTGATAAGTCAAATTCCTCTATGTTACACTCTTCACTTTCAAAGTTATCTAAGGCCATAATAATCTCAATGATATTTTTAGTAAAATTATGTATCCATACTGGTTCGCTTTCTTTTAATATGATTAAAGCAAATTCAGAATTGTGGTTGATGGACTGCTTGGAATATAAAAAGAATTCCGTTATTCTTTTCAACATATTCAATGGTGTAAAAGTGGTTCCCGGATCTAATACAAATAATTCGGAATCAGGGTTTTCACAAGCATCAATGCAGAAAATTATCTTTTCAGGTACATTGGAGTTTGGTACAGTTCTCTTCGGTATGTGATTTAACACCTCTATATCATTTTCTGTGTTCAAAGAAGACTTCTCCTGCTTGTCATTGCAATCTTCCCTGGAAATACAAAGTAACACAATAATTTTTAAAAATAATTAGGTACATATTCCCAATCTTTGTTAAATAAACCCTTACGTATCGCTGTCACTAATTTCGTGAATTTGCATTTGCTTTCCATCTCTTTTAATCTCAGAATATTCATCATCCGTACTAGGACTGTACTCGGTTGTCATCTCAACGATATTAATACACTAATTATTATTTCAACAAAAAAATAATGTGCTGAAAGTTAGTTAAGAGTTATTAAAATTATATTTTGACTAACACTAACGCCAATGACATTAACCGAACCGACATTAACTGACAACCATAGATGACTCTTATTTTTTTCACTGACAAGTGACAGTTTTAGAATTGTTGCTACACTGCTAATGTGTTTACGTAAAATAACAATAAAATCGCGTTCTGAGAATCGATGATTATAGGGGAAACCAAGGACGAGAGTAACAATTTTCAATTTTGTGTTCGTATCTGTCGTTTACTGACAGTTATGACAGTCACTGTTCTTTCCTAAAATAAAAACTTATTTCTTTCGATGTATGCATGTTTTTTTTTTTAATATACGGTTTTTGAAAAAATCTAATAGAGCAAATGACAGCATTTGTTACAACCATCCCGACCTCTGGGCATGGTTATAACAAAGCATAGGAATAATTATAAGCTGGTAAAAAAAATAATGCTCAAGTACCAATTTTTTAATATTCAATTCAGTATTATAATAAAATAAATAAACAATGGCGAAAATTTTCGGAACTGTATTTAAGTATATATGACGAAAAGGAACGGTAACGTAAAAAAAAGATGACCAAAGAAGACGTGGTATGATCAGATAAACCAAAATCTTAAGTCTGGTCATGTCAAAAGTAGACAGAACCAAAGGGCATGATTTAAGGTAATTAATAAACAAATACGTTTATTTCTATTTTTAACTTTTTAATCTTTTTTTTTCTATTGAATATGTTCCGTAACTTGAATTATAAAAATAAAACTTTTATTTTATTGGTTGGTTGGAAGAAATTGCCATTTGGCAATAAGCCCGCCAATGTACAAATAACATTATGTACAAAGAGTTAAATAAATAAATAAATGTAAGACTAGATGTATGAATGTGGAAGAAGCTAGGAATATATGCCAGGATAGACGTGTGTGGCGGTCTATTCTATCTGCCTAGCCCTACGGGGAAATGGCGTGATGGTAGTAGTAGTAGTATTTAAAAAAAACATGGAATCAACTAATTCGAAGCAACCTTATCCGCTGGGTATAAAATATAGTTCTTCTCTCTAATCATGGTCTAAAATTCAAAAATCGGTATTTTACTCACTCAATAGAGATATGTGGGGTTTGTAGTCTATGATCGATGACACACACATGCCAAATAATTTCACTTGAAATATAGAGTCATGACTCCAAGAAGCAAGTCAGCGTTTTCTATTGAATTCAATTAATTATAATAAATTTACATTCTGCAAAACACGAGATCAACGCCTTGCACTACATTAACATCATTCCTACCATGGAAAAATGTAGTGCAAAGGAACGTGGCCTATAAAGAGACCACAGGGTGCAGTTAACGATCAGTCCAGTGAAGTTCAGTCAGTCAATCACTCTGTTCCAGCATGTAGTTAAGTGCAGTTACTTCAACCCATTATTGCCACTACGCTCGCGCTAAACAACCTAGTACTGTATCTTATTCGCCATGTAATAAATATGCATTTAACAGCAACCTCATCGTCTCTTCTGTCAATCTCTAACTGGGGTAGGAGCTCCACCAACCCTCAACAACCAAAATCCTACAGAGATGCTGAACTTTGTGAAGTAATTGCAGAGGTAAATGAAACTGCTAAATCAATAAATGATGTTCACAAAGTGCCCAGAATAGATGATGAAGTAAATGGCATAGATGATAAACAAATAATTTATTCGGTAGACATGCAACATTCGTACACGATGAAGGTGTACTTACATTTATACATAAAACCATACACACGCAGAAATATATAGACCATTCACACGCCACTAGAGCTAACACTAATAAATTCTTCGTTGTTCCCAAACTGAGGACCACATCGGCCCAGCGCTACCACTAGGTACTGTAGTGGAATAAAATTATATAGTAAACTTTCTTCATCAATTAGAGATATGAAACCACTGCAGAAGTTTTTAAGAGCTGTGGTGATGTGGCTCTTGGACAAGGTACAAAACCCTTGAAACGTACAGTGTATTATTTATATAGGTACTATTTTTTTTACTGCAGATATGTATATGTATATATGTTCTTGCAGGATGTAGGTGGTGATTGCGTGATGGTCCACTGCCATTAGGGTGAATATTAAAATGTTTAAAGGAGTGACCGTGGAACGAGTTGCTGTCGCTTCCCGTTGTACTGCCCGTAGGTGCGATACCTTACCGATACCACACCATATGGATACAACTTGCATCTTTCTTGGTACCTATGGTTTTACCTGCATAGATAGATGCAACAATAAACTGATATTGGGATATATATATATAGCACATCGTACTAAATTATTAGGGATTTTTAGGTTTGAGACATCTTTCAAATGCAGAATGCGCATAAGGTACTGCTGCAATGGTTCTCACCTGTTCAGAATCCATGTTTGAGACTCTGTTATTTGCGAATGTCAGCTTTAGGAGGAAGATTTCAACTATGTTTTTTTTTAAAGCCCCATAAATGATTGTTATCTTGATTTCATATCCAACCTCTCTGACATTAACACACCATTTCCTATTTATATTTGAACTCTCCTGTCCCCACCCAATAAATATATATATTTAAAAATCTATGTAAATATCTAGTTTTGAATGGTGTTAAAATGTAAACGTGTTATACGGAGTGTTTTTTAAACTCAGTCACATCCAAAACCACGATGTTCAGTATCGGCAAGAAGACATATTTAAGCATATTTAAAAATATATTTAGAACAAGGAAAATAAAAAAATTAAAAATATTTAAAAACCAAATGGTTACTTTCGTCTGAAGGAGAAAAGCGAGGGGAGCGTGGCTGGGCAGTTTTCGGCCTATCAGACACCCCACACCCTTCTCGTTTCTCCCCTGCAGAAGTAAGCAACCATTTTCTTTTTTTTTAAATTTAATTTTTTTAAATTTGACTTGTTTTAAAAAAATATTTCAATGTGCCAATATGTCCTCTTGCTCATACCGATCATTGTGGTTTTGGACGTGACAGGGTTTAATGAACACCCTGTTTATTAAGAGAAAACAAATACGAACTTGTATATATAACTAACACATGTGTAAATAAAAAAAATAAAAACGAAAACTTGACACTGGTCAGAATACCCGAGATGGGAGGTGAAAAAGTCATAAAAAACGAAGATGAAGTTTTTTTATTTGAGGTTGGTAACTGGGAACTCTGTCTTTCAAAAAGCAACCTGTTTAATAAACATTGTTAAACAATGGCCAGATGATAATTTTCTTAGAGGGGGGGGGGGGGGGTTGTGCGGCATCCATTCTAAAGCCTCTCATAATTTCACAGAAATTATTATTGAGAAATAATATTCCCGTGCCCTCCAACATACCCGTTAGAACAGTTGTTCCAATACATGAAGGTGCTGGATATGAGACAACTGTACATAAAAGAAGCACTTAGACACCTGGTCGAACAATAAGAAGAGGTCTCAGCAAAATGTCCGTACAAGGTTTTCCCAGAGCATGAATTATGTCTTACCCAAAACCCGTAGGACTTTTGCTCAGAGCCATCTCTCATTTATCACACCGAGAGTGTTCGATATTTTGGAAGAGGGTATTAAGCTCTCAAAGACAAAAACTATCTTCAAGAAAGTAGTTAAGGACTGGATTTTCCTTAGTGGCACGGATTTGAATAGGAAACTTCTTCATGATTTTCCAAATGTTTGAGTGTACTGTTTATCATATTGATATGCCATATATATATATATGTATTAAAAATATATAAAAATATATGTTTCTGATCCTATATTTGTGGTGATATACTCATTTCTCTGTGTCAACTAATTGCTAGTCCCATCTCAACACCGAACTTTTAGTCTCATGGAGTTGGGTCTTATGTCTCAAATAATGTACAGCAAACTTATGTATGTAAATAAATAAAGGTAGACGGCATCAATTTATTTTTAAAAAAAATGTTCTGAATGATATATATATATATAATATATTAGATACTTATCGGCTCGAAGAAAATTTTCCCTAATTTATTTTAATTTTGATTACCTACTAATTGTTTTTTTAACAGTTTAAATTTCTTTTTTTTAAAACTAAAATTAAAGGTTATTGGTTTTTCATTCATTTCAATCATAGCACTGTGTGCACAGCAAAAACTTTTAACAAATATTTTTTGTGGTATGAAGATAAATTAAATCACCTCTAGATCGGTGATACCGACCGTCCTTTCAAAATTTGGAACGAGCTCACGATTTAGCAATGTTAAGTAAGTACTTTTTGTACACTTTTTCTTTATTGTATCGTTCTTTTCATGTCCACATGTAATCAAAATGTCACAGTTTTGACGTTTGATATTGATAGTCGTAAAAGGTAAATTGTGATTTAGGTTAACCAATAAGCCGACACACTTGGAAACAATCATGGATTATAAAGAGGAACAAGCCAATGAATTAGAGGCTTTAGAGTCCATATATTGTGATGATATGGAAAGTAAGTTACCAGGATTTATATCATTCTAACTCAAACTTAAATTGAAATCTATGAGTTTATAAACAGCGAAAGCAGTCGATATTTCTTTTTGTGATTTTATTACACGTTTTAGAAATAACCCCAGTGAATTCTGTTTCATTCTTTTAAAAAGTTACCTAATTTTGTGGAATTAAACTTTTCTGTTAAAATATGTCTGTCCGACATATTTTTTTTAAGCGTCCTGCATTTTAAAATGCACCATATCTAATCGTTATTGTTCTCTGTTTCATTTGCGCTAAAAAGTTTTGATCGCAGTTAAATCTAAAATAATCAATACGAAATGAAAATTAATATTTCTTTACACAATTATTCAAATGCATGTCATTTCTTACCAAAAGTCCGCTACTGTACGATAACTCGAATATAAATTAATTAATCATTATTTATATTATTAAGTGCGTTTTTGGGGTTTATAATATAGGTATTTAAATTCATTGTTTTAATGTTTATATCATTTCAGTATTAGATGTTAGTCCACATAAATTTCGAATAACAATCAAATCTGAAGACTTTGATCAAGACAATGAGTATGGGATGTCTTGCTCTCTTATATTCACATATACTAAAACGTATCCTGATGAACCACCAGAAATTGAAGTTGATGATGAGGAAAACTTAGAGGATACCAATAAAGATGAACTTATAAGCCATTTAATTGAACAAGTAAGTTGAACAAATTACAACAGGGATGGAGAACATTTTAGAGAAAGGAAAATTTAAGTCTAGACATTTACGGAGGTTATGACCTGTCATTGGCTGGTGTAAGTGGCCACTTTACACGCTGTGTTACATCTCTTTGTTCCAACAAATTTATATTTTAATAACTCTCTAGAGAGTAAATCCTGCCTGTCTACAAACATTTGAACATACAGTGTTCGGCAATAAATTAAGGACATCTACGGCTTTGTAGAGAGTTGTATTTGTCATTCATACAGATACCGGACTCGTGCATCAGAGATGACGCTCTACAAAGTCAAAGTTAGCCGACTAGGCCGGCAGTCTCTTCCTTAGCCCGATGTCCTTTATTTACTGAGAAAGAGGTCAGAATTAAGGAAGACTCCCAGTAGTTTAACGGTGGGTAAAGCGGTATTCCTTATATCGGGTAGTGCCATATCCTGAATCAAATTCTGTCGTCTGGCTCAAACCATCCATAATTGTTCCATTTTAGATGGGTTTAATGTTAGTCTATTTTCAGTCATCTAGTTTCCTATTTTCTTAATGCATCCATCAATTAAATTAACAAGCACACTCTTCTCGCTTGATTTACAATTTTAAAAATCTGTATCATCCGCATTGCAATGAGGCCACAATCCACATTCCTTGATAATGTTCTTTATATCTTTAGTGTATAGAAGATAGAGGAGAGGTCTGAGAGTACTGAGCCTTGAGGCACTCCTTTAGACACCTGGAACATAACTGCATATTCTCTTTCATGAAGATATGACCTAAACCACATATTGTCAACAGAAATCCATCACCGCGTAACTCTAATTTGACCACGTTAGAAGAAAGGTTAAAACACTTTTCAAATGTGTTCAGTAAAATTATGTATTTAAAAAAAAAAAAACTTAAATCAAAGTAAGATTGCCGTCTATGATATGTGCCTGATCACGGAAACTATAAGTTTTCTCCGGACGTTCAAGCAAAATATTATGTACTACAGTATCAAATGCAGCACTCATGTCCAAAAAAAGCCAACAACATCAGATGACCAGAGTCTACAGCCGTTTTAAGCATTGTCCGTTATTTTCTTTTAACTTATCTTAATTGTTTTTTCCTCAGGCTTCAGAAAACCTAGGCATGGTGATGATTTTCACTTTAGTATCAGCTGGACAAGAATGGTTAAATATAAAGTCAGATGAGCTTAAAAAAGAGAAAGAAGAAGGTGATCTTAGGAAAAAAAAAGCTGAAGATGAAGCTGAAATGGTAAATTCAACTTTAATAATATTGACTACATAATAGTTGAAATATTAGTTTATAAATATGCTTGTAATGTACTCACTTTAGGAATAATAAAAAAAATATTGGGCACTGCTGGCACATTTCTAGTTTTAAAAGCTTTTGCAATATTTTTATTTAGTATGTAATGTGAAAATATTACTTATAAATTAATATTTTTAATCTAATGAGCTATTTAGCCAATATGCATAAATATGTACTTGACACTTGGATTGGTAGTTCTATATGTTTTTGTGGGGGAGATCTACATTAAAGTCACTAGCACTTTATATCCATATCACTCTATATAATTATATATATATATCATATAATATATCATTTAATTATATATATATATATATACATAATTAATTAATTAATATATATATATATATATATATATAATTAAATGATTAATAACATATTCCCATGTATTATTATATAACTTTTCTGCATTCTATTTTTTGACATGTATAAATTTTTATTATTTATATTTTTCTATTATTATTTTGTATATTGTTTTGATTATTTTGTATATGGTTTAATATGTTAATAAGTGTTTTTGATTTATATATAGAAGAGTCCCGACTTATCACGGAATTTTCTAAAAAGTCGAGACAAAAAATTATAATTGTGCTCTATGATGAAATTGTGTATTTTGTGCATTAAATAAATAAAATAAATAAATAAAATAAATATAAATGAACATTATCAATAAAGGCGAGGGCTAATTGAATATGTGATTATTAATTAGATTATTATTTATGTTTATAGCATTTAATTTGTGGTCAAACATTTTAATTAATGTTAGTAAACATTAACATATTACAACAGAAATGAAGAACATTTAAGAGAAGGTAATATAGAAGTCTAGGCATCTACAGGGCTTATGACCTGTCAATGGCTGGTTTAAGTGGCCACTTTACACACTGTGTAACATTCACCATTCTGCCTATTTGAACATCTATATTCCTTCAATTCTTTCATCTGTTGATGTTTTGTGATTTGTGTTCTATATTACCTTCTCTTAAATGTTCTTCATCTCTGTTGTAATATGTTAATATAAACAGCTCCCCAGGGAGTTGAATCCAGTCCTTGTCTACAAAAATTTGGACAAACTCAAAATATTGTTAGTAAACATTGGTATTTAACCACTTAACGGTAGGTAGGTGGTTAAATACTAATATTTACTAACATTAATTAATTAGATTATAATGGGAATTAAAATTTTTGTGGATTTCTATTATTTTTAGACTATTTATGTTACTGCCTTTGTTACTTACTTGGTGTAGGAGTTTTAGAGAGTTGAATCCCGAAACTATAGTTTTTTTAAATTTTTTTTTATTTATTTACAATTTTAAAAAACCCGTCAGGGTTACATTAGAAATTTAATATTGTCTAGTCATTTTATGTCTCGTCTAGTCTAGTTAGTTCAGTCATCATGTGCTTTTTCAGATTGATTTTAAATTTGTCTCCAGTAAAAGTTTTCAAGTAGTAAGGTAGGTCGTTGTAGTGTTTGAGTCCATTATGTAGTATTTTTGACTGTCCTGTGTTTGTCTTTGCTTTTTCAATATGATAGTGTTGTTGTTGTCTGGTGTTATATTTGTGTATGTCAGCATTTTTGACTAATATTATGTTGTCGTCTTGTATGTTTCTCAGTGTTATTTTGTGCACAATTTTTAAGGTCTCAATTTTAGTCAAGTGTCAAGTGTCCTTTTAAGAATAAATACATGCAACACTAACAAGAAAGTTTTTGTTTTTATACTAATTCATTTTAATAATGTGTCAGTTTAGATTATTAGATAGTACAATAGTATATTTTCATCTTTGCACTTCAGAAACGATTTGAAGGTACAAGAGTGACAGTGGAATCATTCTTGGCGTGGAGAACAACATTTGAAATAGAAACTGGAGTCGTAGCAAGGCGGGATAAAGAATTGAAAGACAACAGAAAACTTACAGGAAAGGAACTCTTCCTTAGAGACAACACACTTAATGAATCAGATCTCAAGTTTCTCGATGATGGTAAATATATTTTTTTTATTTCAGTTAAAGAGACGGTGAATCCTTCAATTGGGAAAATTACAATAACCAAAGAAGAGTGATTTCTCAAACTGGCCTAAGTCAAAAAAGATTGTTTAGAGAAAAACATTTTTTTGTGTTTAGTCCGTTCTTATCCGACCAAGTGATTTTTTAAATATGAAATGTCAAAGTGATTTTAGACTTGAGTCATGAAATTGATCACTTAAATAAACTTTAGTAATTCTTATTAAAATAAGGACTTTTGACAGCATTTTGAGGAAATATGTGAATTTTTTGAGCTGTACAGTATCGGATTTAGTGAACAAATTTTCTTGCCAGTTATACAGCTTTTAATTGTGATTACAATGGCATTCTTACTTAATTCATTCATGAATTTTGACTTGGGACTCTTTGAAAAATCACTCTTCAATTGTGTTGGTTAATATAAAAAATGGTTAAACCCTGACTAAATGATTTTTCACAAACGACGTTTTTCTGTAACAGAATATCGCAATTAGATTAAATTTAAAAAATTAACAAGATCTAGATGTTAAGAACGATTCAAACATATTTTATATAAATAAAATAATAAGATATTAAGCAGATTTCATATAAAATAAATTTGACGGAGTTCTATAAAATGAATCGGATTTAACTAGTTTTGAAGAAATTCATTAAAAAAATATTACCAATTTTGATTTAATCCGTCATTTATTGTCTATTGTAAGGGTTATCACCATTTATAATATATCTTCAAAAATTCAATTAAATTTCACTTTAAAGAAAAATAAAAACAAAAGCAATGAGTTGCCACACATTCTCTGTCAAATTCAAACTAGGGGCTATATTGAAAAAATGCACCGCTTTGATTGGCCTCATTGGATTTTGCTAGTTTAGGAATAAAACACAGTATGGATGTTGCCGATTTCGATATAAAATTAGATATCAAATTTGTATTATTGTAGTAAAACGTTTGATCTTTCCATAAGCAACCCATGTATTCCTAATATTTTAATAGTTTTGCATTTAAATTATTCTTTTTTTTACCGATTTTGATATCATATACAGTTTACATACATATGCATAAGGGCGGGCGGGCATATTGGCTTAAGGCAATTTATTCCCACCTACACATATTAAAAATTAATTGTTCTTTTCAAAGAAATTGTATACCCTTATTTATATTCAAGCTATGTCACCAACCAAATTTGAAAGTTTTGTCAAACACGAGCTCTTAAGAAAAAACTGCTATAAGATTAAAGAACATTTGAGAGAGTTAAATGCAAAACCGCCACTGTGCATTATCACTGTTTATAGGAAGACCAATTAAACCAGCAACAAAAGACTATTTCTTTTATGTCCAATGTGCAACTTGTGCATGGTATAACAGGTAGCGAAAAGACTATTCATTTTAAGTTTAAGCTCATTATTAAGAATAGTCATTTGGCTATTGATTTTTTTGATCTTCCCGTAAATAATGATCATGCACAGTGACGGTTTTGCATTTAACCCCCTCATTTAGAAGATAAATCAGCTTGGCAGTAAACTTATGTTTTTCGTTATGAAATTATTAATTTGAAGTATAATTATACAGTGAAACTCCAATTATCCAAATTAATGAGTGCCAGAATTTGTTGCTTTTGAAATAATACAAAATATTGAAATCACATTAAAAACTCACATAAACATGTCCAGCAAAATTAATTGCGCCATTAAATAAAAATTAAGAATTTCTTCTTTATTTTTTATTTCCTGATAACGATCTAGATATCCAAAAGTCTGCAGTTCTGCTGTAATTACTTGACGTTTGCAGGCGATTCTATGAATCATATCTAAAAAAATTAATTAATTGTAATTGAAAAGTTACTTACTTCTATGTTTTTTAAATTACTAAATGTTCTTTATCTATAAGTCTTCATATTCATACATAACACATTAGTAATATTATCAATATTTAAATAGAGATGATAAAGTTTCTTGAAAAGGAAATAGAGATCAACATATTTCTCTGATCTAAAGTGTTCATCATCTCTGTGGTAATATGTTAATCTTAGAAATGATTGTTTTAAATTATTACTTTGTACACTGAGGGACCTTTCACCACTCTGATCATGATTTAACATCAATATTGGCTTTTAAATGTCTATTTTATGTGACAAGAAATAAAACTCCATACATAACCATGTTCCTCTCAATTAACAAAGAATGCACTTTGAGAATCAAACTCTGTTTTGACTTTTTATTTTATTGTTATCAATAAAATAAATTGTCGAAAAAAAAACTCAGTTCTCAAAGTATATTCCTTAATAACTGAGATGAAAAAATATTCTTCCCTAAAATATTGCTCCACAATGTTTTGACGATCATGGTTCGATGTGTCAAAACTTTTGCGAAGTAATAGAACTGAAAATTACAATAGCATAAATCAGACTGATTTTTATTTATAAATATGTATAACTCATTTTCTTTTAGCTGATACCATCAAAGTGGATGAGTCATTATTTCAAGATCTTGATGATCTTGACATTTCTGATGACGATGATGAAGATTATGTTCCAGGCCAGAGTGAAAGTGATTAATACAATCTTTATAACTTAGTTCCCAACCTTATATTTGACGTAAGTAAATAAAAATTGTATCTACCTCTAGTTGGTCTTAATTAAACTGTTTTTATATATTTTTATATTGTGCATTTATTTTTGTCATAATATTGTAAATGTTATATGTTACTTTAATTTCATCTTAAATTTTGAAGCTATTAAAAAGATAATTTCTTTTGAATACTGAGAAATAAATAAAAAATGCATTCTGTAAATATTTATTTTTAATTTTAAATGTACTTGAATACAAAATACTATAAATGACATATGATGTATTATTATATCTCAACAAATTGAATTCTAATGGAAATAATGCTATTCAAATGAGTTGATTTTTTATTTTTAAATTAGGTTGCCAAAAGTCAAACATTGTTTTGAAAATACGGTAAAACCTCTATCTATCGTTCCTTGAATAATCGTTTTCCCAGATGTGTTATTTATTTTTTTCCCAATTTATTTCATACAAAACACACATTGCATCAATTGAACATAGTTATGCAGAAGGCAGCCAACTATAGAGAAGTGAAACGGAGATAATAGCACTTTTGTGAAAAGAGTGAATAATCAAATCTCCACAACAGTTAGAATGTTTTTTTTAGTTTGGCAAATGATAAATAATGCACACATTTGTTTTTTTATAATACAAACAATAATTTAATTATGTATTTGACCAGTTTTAATAATTTTAAAGTCTGGCTGACCACACAACCTAAGATATGCATTTTGCAGTTTTAGCCAGCCCTAGTAAAACTCTGATGTATTGATCTTGTTATTCTATATTTATGTTCGGGTGCTTAATTATAAATAATCAGTTAATTAATTTGTTATAAGAACTTACAAAATAATTACATTATTTGTTAAGATAAATTTTGAAATTTTGTAAAGTCTGGCTGATCATAGAACCTAAAATATGTATTTTGCAGAAAACAGCCACATCTAATAATGAATGACACCTCATTCAAACTTTGAATGTATGAGGTAATATTCTGTATTAAAGCATGTTTTTAAATGAGTGAATTTATCAAATTAAAATACCTATGTATTTATCCATTTTAATTTATTTAAGAGAACTAGATTTCTTGAGACATTAATCATTAATTATGGCTTGGGTAGGTAGGATGAAATTGCCTTAAAGCAATATCCCGTCCTTATATGTATATGTATATAAAGTGTCAAATAAATAAATAAATAAATCTTTCCACCAGCATCTATACCATAAGACTTTTCTAGTGCTGTAGATGTTTTCTGCAAATTGAGAAATGTCATTTTTGCGATCAGCACTATTTTCAGAAGCTGTTTTTTTGAAGAATTACAGTATTTTGTATGAAGGCAGCCTGGCTGTTTTTAGCAGACCTTACTGCACCCGATAACACCAATATCTAATTTTTCGAAAATTGTGGACTGGGTGCTTTCTGCATAACTACGTTCAATTGTTTCTCTATCCACCATTTTGTCGCATTAATCTTTGAATTACGCTATGTTATTGACATATTTTTATATCTTGTCTAAATGTTTGACAGCATTCGTAACAATGCGAGGAACATTCGAGAGAGAGTTTGTCACTGCTGTCGGTGCCAATGAAGAGGATCCATCGGTCTGTACCTTCATTTTCAGAAGCATCTACAATCTTCGAAAGATTACAAACTTTCTAAGCTATGCATATTTAATAACTGATGCTGTAAATATACTGTTGACTTACGGAATTAAACAGCCGATAAACAAATATCACTGAAATATTATTTCCAATGCCATAAGGATTTTTTTTGTTTCTGTTCAGCTTACTAATTTTATTTAAATACATTTATTTACATAAATGTTATTAAATATTTGTATATAAACACTTACGGACTTTTCTGTCTACCGGTTTAGAGACGCACCCGTCTCTTCGTCAGGACACCAATTAAACCAACATGCAAAACCCACTATACACCTTCACCATAGTTGTTGCACAAAAATATAAAACCAACACGACATACATTTTAATAAGCACATGCACTGATTAGGACAAACATGCACTGATTAAATTATGAAAATATTATTTTGTTTGAGAATGAATGAAAAAAGTAGAGGGGATGGAGGGAGGGGGTAAGCTTAATAGGTTTAATAGGGTGACCATTACAGTGGAACATCGTATAAAGGACTATATTGGAAGTTTTTTTGATTATTGATCAAAGGAACATTATTTTTTAAAGCTTTCCTAATGTGAAATATTTTCATATTATTTATTATATTTCCATAAAAGAATATTTTCATAATTTAATCAGTGCATGTTTGTCCTAATCAGTGCATGTGCTTATTAAAATGCATGTCGTGTTGGTTTTATATTTTTGTGAAACAACTATGGTGAAGGTGTATAGTGGGTTTTGCATGTTGGTTTGCATGTTTGTTTAATTGGTGTCCCGATGAAGAGACGGGTACGTCTCGAAACCGGTAGACATAGAAAAGTCGGTAAGTGGTTATATACAAATATTTTATAACATTTATTAAAATGTTTGACCACAAAGTTAATGAATTAAATATTTATAATATATATTTACATCTTAACCTTGTATCCTTTTTAGAATTTTAACCTGCCAATGGTAATGTGAATTTGGAGGGCGGTATTTTTACCCAATTGTATCTTCTCTCGTAATGTGATACAATGAAGTGGGAGTGTGAGAATCAACGATATGTGAGTCAATGAATGTTTCGACATGAGATAAGCAAAATTTTTGTAGATGAGTTTAAAAATCGAAAACTGACTCCAGTTTCTCACGCCCCCTTTCAAAATGCATCCACCAGCTTACTCAATCATTAAGAATAGTACTCCATACAAATAAGAAATGAAGAATGCTTAATAGGATCTCACAGATTTACCCGGGAGAATAGTTTGGAAATTGAAACAAAAGACGTTCGAATGATGTTCACAGAGTTCATTCTCTAATATAATAGCGTTTACAATATTAATCTGCCTCTTTAAAGGTATCGTAGTTTAATTACTCAAATTTATTAAACAAGAAAATATTCTAATTAACTATTTTGATTTATGAATGATGAATGTTTTTTTTTTCACGCAAAAGATCAGTTTGACGATAATATTAAATTATTAAAAACACAAAAAAAGATAAATTAGTCCAATTAAATAGAGGTTGTTCAAGATTCTGCGACGAGGTCTGATTCTATTTATCATTATGCTATTTCAATGTACACTTTTTTCTTCTTTTTTTGACATTGTATTTAGTAATGTATAGAAAACTATAATTGGCCTATAATTTTGGTTTATTTGTAAATAGGATTTTTTTGTTGTAATGGCTGTTGTTTTTTTAAAATAAATAAATAAAATATTATGGGGACACTGTCCTCTATTCCTGATAAAATAAATCATACAATATATAGATCAATGTAATTAACAGGTTTCAATTATGGATCTCCAACATGGCTGGTCATCCTTCAATAATTAGATGTACTAAAATTCAGAAATCTTCTTAATATGGGTTAAGAGAAAACTTCCCCGTAGCTAATTCCTATGATGTATAATGATCATGCATGATGAATCACTATTCATGTCAAAAAAGTTATGAAATTTATGGCATTGTTAAATTTAATACGTGGTCAGCAAAAAGGAATCCTGTTTGAAATAAACAAGATAGTCATTGTGCGGGTTGTGGTCCCGTGGCTAGTGTCTCGGACTCACGGACCAAAGGTCCGTGGTTCGAATCCCACTCTGCCCCAACTTGATTCCATTTTCTAATAGTGAGTTATTTACAACTCGTTGAAAATGGCCCTCAAAATAAAATATTTGGGTAAATCATAAGAACGCAAATATTTCTTTTTAAAAAAAAAAAAAAATTATCACGTCAGATATAAATTAACTTTGTGCTATAAAAACTATTACAATTACAGATTCGGTCCCATGTTGATCTCATGGACTCCTTCCCCTTCTTATACTGGCTCAGCATCAACGTAGCCTCCTTATTTTGAATTCTGTCTTTCCACCCGTTGACAGGTTCCTATCTCGCCCGCATACTTCTGCATTTTTTATTTTTTATTTTTTTATTTTTTTATTTTAAAGGAATAACCCGCTAAGCCTCTATTTTGAGGCTTGTCAGCAGGTGGGGTAGAGGGAATATGGAAGAAGGTAATGAAAATACACCACAACACCCAGACCAATTGAGAAAAAAACCTTTCTTGGATTTTTTTCTTCCAACTGGCGGGAATCGAACCCGCGACGCCAGTTTCACAGATAGCCGTCTAACCAACTGCGCCACGGTGCATTGCCAGGTGTAAATTCACTTTACATGTTAAAAAAAAAATTAGGCATGATACCTACTTTGTTTAATAATATGACAGTATTGACCTCTTATTCCCGCATTCATAGTTTATTTCAATAGGTCCCTTAAAAAACGATAGATAGAGGTTTAACTGTACATCCAATAAAAAAATATTTTTTTTTTTTGTAAATGTGGTAGCTGCATTATAGGGAAAAAGTTGTTAGATTATTGCAAATAAACACCGAAATCGGAAGAACCAGGACACCATTGGTAGAACTCTTCTTGTTTTTCTTAGATTGCTATTCAATCAGGGATGAAAAATAAAACTTTTTTTTTCAAATATAATTTATATGAGTTATTGCACAAAATCCCATAAGGTACACAAAATTCCATTGCATGTAACTAAACATTCATAAAACCAGATCGCAAATTTAGTTAAAAATTAAACACTTACACATAAACACTTTGAAACATAACAAAATTAACTTACAAGTAAGCAACACAAATTATACACATTACTTTTAGCTGAATGCTATCAAAAAGTATATACAACATTTAAAAAGAACAGAAGAGAAAACAAACTAAAAATTCAATAATAACTAGAAAATAGTTAAGTATTTAAAAAAAACTAATTAAAAAATAAATTAGCAAATTTTTTACTCCACTATAATTTTTAAAGATTAAGAGTTTCGAAACTTCCACTTTACTTTTTACTTATGATGTCACGTTTCCCTACAAGTCTAATATGGTCAAACGCGTGTTTATGTTTGGCGAACAGTAAATTTAGATAGCTTCAGATATAATGTCCGCCTTGAGGTTTAGTTGGATACCATTCTGGAGGACCTTGATTTGATTCACAAGGTTGACATAAAATATTTATACACAATGAGTTTTTTACTAATGGTAATATTTCATAGTCACTGGACTGGCATTTATTAATGACTTGTGATTGAATTAATTTATCTATTTGGTGTCCTATGTGTAATAGGGTGTTTTCACAAATCGGGAAAAATGTTGAAAATATAATAAATGTTTGGAATGAATTTTTACAATTCGAATGATATGACTCTCAAAGTACAAAAAACAAGTTTTTGATAATAATTTTCTACAAAACAGCTCCCAGTTGGTGTCACGTCACTATGACGTCACCCATCATCTCTGCCGAATGTGCTTCTAGCAAACATTGCCGTACATGTTGAAACCGAGAGATGTTGAACGGAACGGCATTTGTTTGCTTGAAAGGCAAAGACAGAAGGGATTTTTGCATTGCATTGTGACTGGAGACGAAAATGGGTCCATTACGATAACCCCAAGCGCAGAAAATCATGGGGATTTCCCGGCCATGCTTCATACTTGGAAACGTTGAAATGGGAAATCCTACCCCACCTACCGTATTTTCCAGATGTTGCTCCCTCTGACTATCACTTATTTCGGTCAATGGCACACGGCCTGGCTGACCAGCACTTCCGGTCTTATGAAGTAAAAAGTTATTGATTAAAAACGGCGGAAGAAAAGTTGTACACCTAATATATTTTAAACCATTATAGAAAATTTATCCGACGTAGCTCGGGGAAAATAATAATACCGTTACAGTCTTAATGTTTTGTTTCTTTAAAAATAATAATTTTTAAAAACCCAAAAAGACCCTATGAGATGTGGATAAGGTAAGAAGAAAGATTCATGAATGGTTTCAGCGATCATTTCAGAAATTGAAAATGGTAGCGTAAGACGAGGACAACCAAGAAAGTCACGGCAGATTAGATATCCCAAAATATTAATTCTGGTCATGTCAAAAGTAGACACAACTAGGGGGCATGCATGTCAAGATGTATGAATGTGGAAGGAGCTAGGAATGTATGTCAGAAGAGACATGTGTGGTGATCCATCCTCTGCCTATCCCTATAGGAAACGGAGTGACGGTAGTAATAGTAGTGACTAACAATTTTTGTACATTTTTAGAAATTTTTGCTATACAGTCTGTAATTATTCATTAAATAAACTGTGGCTGTTTGAATTTTTTGTGGATTATTGTTTGCTAAGTTATTACTTAAATCATCTATTTGATGCAACTAGTCATAAAAAAAAATACTCAATAAATAATATGTTTGCATTAAAAAGAAAGAATCTTTATATAATATAATTGGGGTATATAACTAATAACATGCTATGAATACAATTAGATTTAACATGTAAAGAGAAAGTATTGAAAAACATTCAACAGGTTATCCAATATAATTCAATATAATCCTCAGGTGTAGTGTAACACACATAAAGTGTAAAAAACGCCCAAAATTTAAACGTTTATCTTGATTCTATCTAATATAGATAAAATAGTAGGCCATTAAAAAAAATCGTAATGGGGACCACACACGAAAGTCATAATAACAACTAATTATCAATAATCTATTGAATAAAATAATAACTTTTTAATTTTTCTCTAGAAGAACTGTGACAATGGCATAACAGATTAGATTTTTTACGAGTAGATTAACCTTAAATCCAAGCAGACGTGAATATTAGAATGAATATTTCTATTATTTAGGTGTAATGACATGTGTAAGATTATATCGCTTGGACGGTACGAGTATGATATTAACAATTAACTTATTACAAGAGTATTTTGTAATAAATTTTATCGACAAACAGTTGGCATTTAAAAATTATAAATAACTTATTTAGTATAATAATATTATGCGTCTTAGTTTAAACTATACATACCTAAAAACATAACATTTTTTGTTAATATGTAATACACATAGTTATATAATAACTTATATTTGAATAAATAAGCTATAAATTTAATATAGATTTTCAAAATTAAAAAACTGATCACAAAAAATGATTTTTTTTGTTGCAAGTATTGACATTATAAACAAAAAACAATAAATTAATGTATATATTTGTTTCTTATGCATAATTCACTTAACATTATACAAAGTGGTTTGAAAAAGTAACAGTTTATGATCAAATTCGTGTGAGGAAATTTAACTTTTTACAAACACTCGATGCTTGGTTCTGTTTTAAGTAATGATGTACGAGATGCTTTGAACTCAAAACAATAATTTAATTACACTTTTTTTAGAGATAGTTCATAATTATTCAAACAATTTTTCATTATTGTAATGTACTTGCTTACAATAATACATATTAGTGGTATTTGAAATAAAAATCTATGTTTTAATAATAAAAAAAATAATTATAAACAATATTATCTTCTGAAGTGGTTTTTTTTTTAATACACAGTTAGTATAATAATATGAATATAAATAATAATTGCATTTGATATCAACAAAGCTAAATAATGGTGTTGTCTTTAAATGCATATTTTCGTAAATAATGGTAAAAACGTGTGATAGAGATCACTAATCGCAGACAAATTATTTATCTATTTTATATACTAAATGTGAACAACATTTTATCACAAAAATGTTTCGATTTGACTAATAAATAAGCTTTTTTTACGAATTCGTACATGTTTATCACAAAACAAACACCCAACAATGATTTTTTACCTAATGTAGAAAATTACAACTGACATAGAACTACACGATTTCTTCGCAATCAATATTTATATATTGTACATGAAATAAGCGTTTTATTTTAAACAGATATAAACGGTTTCAACTCTAAGATGGGTAACTTAAATTTACATAACTATTTACTTTGTGCTTATCCAGTAAATAATTTAGAAGTGAACAAATATATGAACAAATGTAAGTAAGACTTTTATTTATGTTTTTGTAAAATGTTAATTAATACAAAATAAATTGTGTTATCTATAAAACTAGTATCGAATTAAATCAAGTCTCTTTAATAAACCATATATATATAATATATGGCAAAATACTTTTGATTTTTTGTTTTGAATAGTTGGTGCTTTGCAAGCTGAAATTATTAAATGAATACGATACATAGTGATTAAATACAAATAATAAATAAAATAGTCATGATGCCATTTTTCCTTTACCTTTTTTTAAATAATAAATATTCCATTGAAATATTTCTTATTTCACAACCCTACCTACCTTAGGACATACATTTTCATTGTTACTTTTCTAATGATCTACTTTTATCTTTTGTATACTAAAATATCCCTTTTCATTTTGTGGTTTCGTCGTTCACCAATCTACTTTGGCTTAATCACTGAACACTAGTGATAAATTACTTAATTAAACATTTTATATGTGTTACAAAATTAAAATCATAAGATATCCAAAGTTCATTTTGTAATAATTATAAAATATATTGGTAAAATCAAATAATATTTTTATTTCTGAATTTATGTGTTTCATGCTTTAGTATTTTCCAATGTGTCGAATGAAGACCTGGCAGTAAGAATATTTTCCATATACTGACTAATAATTATTACCCGTAAAAGAAACCATTGCATTTTATTCCTGCCATTATTATCAAAATATATTTTACACAAAACATATTATACGAGTTGGTACATGACAATTATAATAGAATCCCTACTTAAGTATCATTACAATGTTAACTCTTAATTTTATTATGATATATTTGAAATTCTACAATAAATGTAGGTAGGTGTATGCGTGTGCTGTAAATGGCATATGAAAACAGGATTTCACTTATTTCAGCCGCTGTGTGACATTCGCAAGTGCAACTGCAAATGCTTGTAGAGCAGAAAATGGATACTGGAAATCCAGAGTGTATGCATTTCCATCAATCCTTCCAAATTGCATTACCTATAAAATAGAAATATTACCAAAAATGTTTTGATGCAAAAATGAAGAAGAATTATTTGTTTATATTCATTTATATTTTGATGATTTTATTATTATAGTGGTCTTAAGTTACTAAAGCAGAGTTTACATTAGGACGATACAATAGACAGGATAATACTGTTCTTTCCCATTTCTGTGAATAGTCTTAACCGCGCAGGAGAGGAGAATGGGACAATACAACAATTTGGCTGTAGTTCAAATGCAGAATGCTGCGAAAAGAATACACAACGATGTGAGCAGTGGTGGGGTAAACCGTTGTCCTGTGGATGTCTTGATCCATTATCCTGTCCTCCGAATTTTAAACAAAACGAAAACAGTATTGTCCTGTCCTGGTGTGAACTTTGTATAACTGTTTTGTAAAAGGAATGCAGCTTAACAATGAAGATTTTCAGCTCCGGTCATAATTTAAAGAAATTGAAAAAAAACATGCTTCTCTGAGTAGATTAATATAGACAATCAAATAAATAATTTGGGGATTTACTATGCATCTCTGGGCATCTTTGACTGAAATACTTGTAATATATTGTGCGGTAATTACTGCAACTAGGTAACTTCAAAATCAGCATTTGTGAGTTACCCACTAAAAACACATATTTGTATCTTCTTCCATGAGTGCTACTATTTGAATGCATGACTTGTCCGTTTGTAACACTCATGGAGGACCAAAAAATGTGTTTTTAGTGGGTAACTCACAAATGCTGATTTTGAAGTTACCTGGTTGTAGTAATTAACCAGGCGATATTATATTATTTCGTTGTTTTCTGTTGTTTGCGGATGACTTAAAACTATTCTTAAAGGTGACAACTTCTGACGATTTTCGTATTCTCCAAGCGGATATATCTAATATATCTGAATGGGGAAGGCGAAACAAACTTAGGTTTAATGTTTCCAAGTGTTCGGTCACATCCTTCACTAGGGCCCAAAAAACTCTTTTTTTTCGCTACAAAATGAATGACCAGAATCTGATACAAACATCAAATATTAAAGATCTGGGCGTTAGATTTGTGAGCACTCTGACATTTCATGAACACATAGAGACAATCAGTGGTAATGCATTGAAGATGTTAGGATTTGTTCTGCGTACTGCCAGGGTTTTCGAAAATACCCGCGTACTGAGAACTCTTTACAACCCCTTGGTACGAAGTATACTCGAGAGTGGGTCGATGATTTGGGGGCCACATCTGTTCCATGTATCCAAAGGGGTTTTCCGGAGCAGGATTCTCCTACTACTTTGACATGAGTCTCTTTTGTGTATTTTTTTTTCTTTTTTATAATATGTACGTATTGAATATACTTTTTAATGTATATGTTATATTAAAAATAAATGAATTGAATTGAATTATGTATTGAGAATTGTTTATGAAATGTCATTGTAATTTTCACTAAATTTTTGATAAATTATAGACTATTTCAATTTGGGAATTTCTCGAGTATGATTCAACTTATTTATGTAACAAATAATTAGTCCCAGCAAATTGAGAGTACTATATTATGAACTTAACAATATTAATTCAGTCTAAATCACATTGTTTTAAAAATAGGTACTAAGTAAAGCATCATACCTGTTTCCCTCTGAACTCTATTTGGAAATTCTTTGCTGATTCTTGTGTCACTCTGCCACCAAAGTCAAGCTGGTAAACTTGACTGCTTTCATTCCACATTGGCGCTTTATTATGCATTACGAATTCTCTTCTAACTGGAGTTGTTGGTTGAGTCGCACATACTCCACTTCCCATTGGTTCAATTTTACCTCGTTTTAACTACAAAAAAACCCATTTCAACACCCTTCTTTAAACTAATGCTATCCACAAGATGTATATCTTATTTTCAATAATGTTTGTGAAAAATTGTGTCTGCATTATGTTAATTTTTTCACTGCAGTATAACATCCCATATTTTTCAACTTTATCTTGCTAACTAAAATACTAATTGTTTCAATTTTTTTTTTTACCTTTTGCCTCAACTGTGCTTTCTGGAATGTTTCGAGATCTCTGTAATTTTTTCCGTTTACAATGTCATCACCAGAAAATGTTCCCAACTCGTCATCTGAACTCTCCTGATTTTTACTTTTGTTCCTTCTGCGGTTCAGCAAAGGTGAATTCAACAAATGTTTCCTACGAATCACATGAAACTCATAAGTCTTTTTGAAAATAAATTAGGCCGTTTCCGATACATTGAGAATGCGCATATGTATTTATATTAAAGAAAGATGACTAAATAGAGGCAGCAATAGGAAAGTCATAGTTGAGCCAATAATTTCTTCAGATACTATTTCAACTTCCAAGCGTGGCAATTCTATAATGCCAAAATTAGCTAGCACCTACCTTGTTGAATATTTTAAGTGATCACTTTGATTATGTACCGTGTTACAGTTAACATTCTGCCCATGACAATAGCATTTATTCCTTTTTTAAAAAAAAAAAAAAATGTCATTCACAATTATTTTGAATATAGTATATATTTACCTAATGGGGGAGGCAGAGGCTGTCCGTTTGTTCTTCTTAGAAGGAGCTGGACTAGCTGGGGAAGAGCGAGGTAATCGGGGTCTAGTTGCCGGAGAGGGTGGTGGAGTGCTCCCTAATATTCCACTGGTACCGGTATTGCTATCTCTACCTCCCCCTCTCTCCCTCATCCTGTAGAGTAGTTGCTCCAGTGTAGCGAGAGCCGCCCCCGATATAGAGCTGCCACCGCGCTGTTCTATGGGACTTGGTGTTGCTGCACGCTCTGTTTTCAATTCAAAATTCATTATGAGGTTAAAATTAAATATAATATTTGGATTAAGTTACATTGTTTTGGCTGAGTTGAAGGTAGGAGAAGCCGGGGTAGAATCCCATACAGATGGACTGACCAAATAAAGGTGGCTATGGGGCTAAAATTTGATGAGTCAGTACGTCGGGCTGAGGACAGACTGGAGTGGAACAGACTAATTAGAAGTGTTCATGGTGATCCCGATCCTCAGCATTGAGGGACCAACTTGGAAGAAGAAGACATTGTTTTATTGAGAATTCTTAATTCATTATTGGACAGCCTTAAAATGTTGGCGTTTATGAACTGTTGAGTTTGAGATTGAACCAGACATGACTTACAATTGAAATAATTTATTTTTTTAAATGGCATGCGAAATATGTATATAAAAAAAAATTTGGACACTGTACCGTCCTCCTCAGAACAGGATTTTCTAGTGAGGAAGACTCTTAAATTACATTTGAATAGAAAATATTTTATACAGTAAATATATAAATATTTATATATTTTTTAATATTTCAACAATTTTCGTAACCTATAAACTAGCAATAAAGTAGCAAATCGGTAGCATGTGTTAGACAATAAATACTCCAAATCAGCTGACATTAAAAAATATTTTTGATGCTGGAAGCACTAACTTTGTGGAATTTTAATCAATAGATTTAAAAAAAAATTGCTTTGTCTTTAATGCACCACTTTATGGCGAAGGCAATTAAACCTGAAGAAGGCAATATTTTGCCAAAACTAATTGGTTTATTAATTAAAAAATAAAGTGGTGCATAAAACACAAAGTAATTATCTATAAATCTATTGAGATTTTTCATTATGTATAAATTTTATAAAAATGCGTAAAAAAATTACCTATCTCTATCTCACTGTTGTTACTTCCGTCAGTTGCCAAACGGGGACTGGAACTTCTACTTTTATCAGATCCCGGCGAGTGTCGATCTCTGAATAACCCTTTAGGTTTCTTAGTTGGGGTGTTACAAACACTGGACGCTGAACACGCACTACAGATATACGATTCGCTATTTGTATTTTCATTTGTTGAATTTACATTGTTAGAAGGAGTGACGCATTTACACGATTCACAGACAGGTAAATCTCTTCTTTTTTTCCTATTCATTAATGGGGTTTTACAACTTGTAAAAAAACTTAATTTTGTACACTCTTTAGTGCTTTTGGTAACGGGATTATTTACAACAGCTTCTGTTGGTTCGTTGGATACATTTATTGACATAATACTCTCAATCGTTTCGTACTCATTTTCTTGGATTGGAGATTTTATTGGTTCCTCAATACTAGTCGGAAGAGGAATTAAATCGTTTATTCCGTGAGTCATCAAGAACATCTCGCTAGAATCGAGACTTTTTGATTTTCCACAGCTTTTAAGATGTGGGGTTTTCATACAGCCATTGTTTATTGTCTTTGAATCTAACTTTAAATTTATGTTGGGGTTTGGATGATTGGTTTTTCTAAAATTGCGTTTATTGATATTGTTTTTATTTTTTTTATTAACTAAAACTAAGCGCTTTGGAGCATCTTTTCGAAGCATCGCTAAAGTTACTTCACAAGGAACTAATTGCGAATTAACTATATCTAAATAACCCACACTGCAACTTCTAATCATAGTATCTGCTATTGGTGCACTCGCAATAGAAATACCAACTGGAGTTATGGAAACCGGAGTAACTCTGTTGTTAGAACTGGATTCTAATAATGTTTCCGTTGATAAGTTACCATTTCCCTCTTCATCAATATACTTTAAATCATCTTTTTTGCTTTCACAATTTGGTGATGATAGTTTTTCCTTTCTCGTGCAATATTTGAACATAGCAGAGTGTGGTTCATTTGGCATTAAATTTGAACTTCTTTGTGTATGTACACTAGCTTGAGTAAGCATTGTTTCACTTCTATTTCCATTAAGTATTCTATTTGTTACTACTTCCATATGAGAATCTTTTTTCTTGATAAGAACCTGAAAATAAATATTATACCATGTTTAAAAAAATATATCAATATAAATTGTCCATCTCATAACATCTCGTACTACGATATTTGAATCAACAACATGCATTTATATAGTGACTGTTATTTTATGCAATATCAAATACAAATTGGGATAAAAAAAATATAGTTTACCTGCCTACTGTGATCCAAACTCAAATGGAGATTGGATTGATGGCTGTGAGAGTCCACTGCGGATATATTGGATTTAACTTGCTGAACGTTTTGTGAAAAGTCTGCTCCTGAGCTGTGATACGACATCATAGTTTGCGCAGGTGGTCGATCAAAAATAATATCGCTGGGGGCAACTGCATTTTTAGGGGATTGCAACGTCGGCACCGAGCCTTCGCAGCATAGCGGGGAAATAGCGTGTCGGCCTGGACCGTGAGAAGAACTACTTCTCTGAGAGCCGGAAGATGATCCACTTCTTCCGAGCCCAGTATTGGAACTATAACTACTGCCACTCATAGAACTAGAGTGATTCCTCATCGCGTTGCTTGTATATTGCTGAGAAGATACAGATTGCATCGGATCACTATTTCTCTCATTTGATTCCTACCGTAGCTGCTTTGTGCCATATTAATGTGTTCTCTACTGTGATTTCGACTAGATATATTGCTGTTACTGTTGTTGCTTCTTAATGATTCGCAAAAGTTGACCATTTCTGATAAATCTATGTAAGGGAATTCGTCTTCGTATGATTCAGCTCTCGCTAAAGCGGGCAATCCAGTATTATTATTATTGACATTGTTGCTAGTTTCATTCTGTGTAGAACTGTTATGGTTCAGTAATGATGACTTTGTTCTTGCTAAGAGGTTTCCTCGTGGAGACATTGGGGCGATTACAGAAACACCATCATTGTTGGAATGTTTAGCTTTATGCACCGGAGTGGTTTGTTCTCCACCCGAATGAAACACTTCCTCTTCATCTTCTGAAAATATATTAGGGTTGAAATTAGGATCAGGTCCCGTCGGAAGGTTATCCCTTAGCTCGGTCATCACTAAAGTCATCTGTCTTGGCTGTAGGTGAAGTAAAGATGTCTTGTATGTGACTTGTCCCAGGTTGGCCGGTATATTTTTTGCTAATCCGTGAATTTTAAATTTCGTCCCCCATATATTTGAAGTTACTTCAACCAATGGCACTCCCTAAAAATAAAGGTAAATGAAAGAAAAACTTTATTTAAATCTAATTGTTATATCCCTCTTCAAAGACACATAAAAATGACATAAATATTATACCTCCGGTAATGAGTCTACATAACCGAGTTCATCGGGTGTTTCCTGAACTTCTTTCTCAACTGTTGCTTGGTTTCGTGTGCTCCGATGACGACCTTTTTTTTTCCTTTGAAGCCTTGGGGATCCACTGCATCCTAAACAATTTTCATTTGAATCATTAAAATTTGAAAATTGATATTTGAAGCACGAACTTCGTGGTTATTATTTATTTATTTAACACTTTATATACATATACAATATATATACATATAAGGGCGGGCATATTGTCTAAAGGCAATTTCTTCCTACCTACCCAAACCATTTAGTTTGAGAAAATTACAAATACATGGACATATTGAATCTTACAATTTTATACAAAAAATTGAAACAAAGATAAACAAAATAAAAATATATGAAAAATTAACACTTTACCACGAGTATAAAAAATTAACACTATACTATGAAGAGTGGAGAGGGGATGGGAAGGAAAAAAGAAGGATAAAGGAACATTTCAATCTTGACTTAAATGTAAATAAAGAAGGGGGCGTCTCTAACATTAGTGGGTAGATTATTCCACAATCGAGCGGCTACTACTGTGAAAGAGGAGGCAAGAAAATTAGAGCGATAACAGGGTATTAAAAGGGTTCTCATTACTAGAACGAAGATATAGTCCGTGTTGTGAAAGAGGTTGGAAGAGCCCTCTCAGATAAAGAGGCGAAGTGGGATTATTTAAAATATTGTGAAGAAGTGATAGAATGTGAATGTTTTTTCTATACCTGATACTGAGCCAGTGTAGTTGCGTGCGATACTCGGTTATGTGGTAAAATTTGCGAAGATCAAAGATATAACATATACAAATATTTTGCAATCGTTCTAACTCGTTAATCGTTTTTCATTAAAATTAAAATGAAAACGTCTTGTTTTTAACTACCTTTATTTTCTTTATCTACTTGACTTATGACTTCACGTGTATTAGACTTAAGACACTAAAAATTATAAGAAGGATTCATATATTTAATTCTCAATAAATTATACCTTGATAAAGGTGCACGTGTTTTTATTTTAATTTTAATTACAGTAAAAATCTGTTATCTGTAATCTTCAATAGTCTGTTCTTACTAACCTTCGTCCTTATCGGTATCTGACGTGTCGGATAAGACGTAGGGTGGTTGGTGTTGTGAAGAAGAGCTAGAATGACTATGTGCTGACGAGTGTCCGCTACTGCTAGAGTTGCTCACTCCATCTCCTGCAGACTTTACTCGGAACCAGTGGATGTCATCAGAATCTGCGCCTGCTGAAATAAATAGTTGCTACTTATACTATTCATATGGTTGTTTAATAAATAGTTAACATGATGGATTAAAAATAATATTTAAAAAGAAATGTTTACGTTCTTATGTTTAACCTAAATATTTTAATTTTATTGTAAAAAGAAAATGGGAATCAAGTTGGGGTAGAGTGGGAACGAACCTTGGATCTCTGATTCGTGAGTCCGCAACACAAGCCACAGTACCACAACCGGATTCAAATTAAATTCGTGCCTAGTAGGTTTTTTTTAATTTTATTTTTTTTATTTATTTTTCTTTTTTAAATTCTAAACAATTTTTTTAATTCCCCCCAAACTGCAAAAGCAGTTTTTTTGCAGGGATTTCTCAAGAAATAATTCAGCCGGATGAATCTCACTCACATCAATATAGGTTTCAGCTCTTTTACTATCTACTTATATACAGGAAAATATTTGTATTTGTTTGTCATATCATCATCACACCCATGTCTACACCTGATGGTGCATAGGGTTTATTAGTACAATAAATGCAGCTTAAATCGATCATCTGTTACATGAAGGTAGGGTGATCATCCTTACGTTCCAGGAACATGAAATATTGCAGAGTAGAATCACCTTTTTAATCAATATTTCATGTCGACCTTCCCAGGAATCGAATCTGGGACCTCAAGCGAGGTAGGTGAACATGCCAACAACTACACTACGAGGCGGACTTATCTCCACTCAATTTCCTTGTTCAGAATTTTCACCTCAGAGCAGCCGTCGAGTTTTTTTTTTTTTCTTAATCCACCCGGGCACAGAAAAAATTGTATTTGTAAGTGATGTTTTTTATTTCATTATTTATATTTTTTACTATTTTTTTTTTATTTTCTTTATTCAGAAAAACAACAGCAATACAAAAAAATATACACAACATTATAAAAAAACATTAAATAGAGCCAAATCAGTTTTCCACAAAAATACAATTATAAAAATCCAGTTCAGCTAGATATTAATACATGTAGAAGTGCATGTGTGCAAGTTTTTGTGTATAAGGATGTGTGGGTAAGTGAGTTGAGTGTGGAAGTATGTGAATATGTGTGTGAGTGTATATGCGTGTGAGGGTGGGTTCATGGACAGGGTGAGTGTGTGTTTGCTTACTTTTTTATGTTGTTTTAACAAAAGGACTATGTTATTCTGTTGTAATATTTTCACCGTTTTATTATTTATTTATTTTATTATAAAAGAAATATTTATATATTATATTATAAAAGAAATATTTGCGTTCTTATGATTTACCCAAATATTTCATTTTGATGGCCATTTTCAACGAGTTGTAAATAACTCACTATTAGAAAATGAAATCGAGTTGGGGTAGAGTGGGATTCAAACCACGGACCTTTGGTCCGTGAGTCCGAGACACTAGTCACAGGACCACAACCCGATTTTAATTGATTTATTTTTTTAGAATTTTGTAAAAGGTTCATTGGACTGTAAATAAATAAATAAAAGACCTTCAGATTGCGGATCGAAGATGACGAACTCCGGTCTTATCTTGCTGATCCTCCTTCCCTTGAGCAGAGGCACCAGTCCCCCGAGGTGCTCCAGGTACAGCGTGTAGCTGACGGCGCCCCCCACGCCGCCGCCGCCGGGGGCCGCCCCCTCCCCGCGCCGCAGCATGGTGCAGTGCAGCCTGCCCACGCGCGCCGCTCGACTCACGAACTCGCGCACCGCAGCCGCCTCGGGCACGCAGCACTGGGGAAATGGAAACTGTTTCAGATTGTTAACAAATAAAAATCATAACATTTTGATTGCACATTTGAATTAATTATATGAAAATGTATTGGTACGCACACATAAGACAAAGTTTAAAAAGCATGCACAGTCCGACTTTTCTTCATACCATTGTATTCCCGTATGTACTCTCCCACCCCCTGCACGATATCTCACCTGCGCGAATGCGTGAAATGGCCGCGTAATGTTGCCAAACCGCAAACAATATAATATCATAACACAATTACAAGATAATTCAACGTAGTTGTGCAGAAATAATGAGATATTGATGTGATCGGATGCAGTAAGGTCAATTCTATGTTCTGCTTAAAGCAACCAGAGCGCTTTCATACAAAAAACTGTATTAATAACTTTTTGAAAATAGTGTTGATTACAAAAACGGCATTTCTCAATTTGCAGAAAACACCCACAGTACTAGAAAAATCTTACGATACTTTAAAAATCATTAAAACTGGACAAATATATAATTAGATTCTTGTTTGTAAAACATAAGAAAACTTTTTATTTTATTTTTTATAATGTATTTACCTTTTGTCAAAATCAAAAATATTCCAACGGTTGTGTAGATTTGATTGTTCACTCTTTTCACAAAGGTGCTATCTCAGTTTCACTTTTCTATGGCTGGCTGCTTTTTGCGTAACTTCTTTCAATTTTATGTTATGTTATGTTTTATCACAAAAAATATTTTACTGAATGGACTATAAAGAAAACATACTTTTACTAGGCAAACATAAATAAAAAATTCGACTACCCTGTCAATACTAACAAAATGTCCGCCTTGTTTTATTTAACAATCTGACAGACGGTAAAACAATCGAATTATTAAATAATATTATTTGCGAATTCGCTATTAACACGTGAAATGAGATCCCACCCTAATCCCTTTTAATCCCAGCAGTATTTTGACACTTAAAAACGACACAACACGACGTAATTGAATTTAAATCGGCAGTTGCTCACTAAGCGACGTCTACAGAGTAACTAATGGCCAAAACGTGATACTAGTTATTTGTGAGTAGTTCTGTCGATTTCAGTTTAATGTGCGTACGCGGTTTCTGGACTATTATAATTCTATGTGCAGACCATTGGCGTGTCCCTATCGTTTGTTTTTTTATACATTAAAACAAAATGAAAAATGTTGTAAAAAACATATTACAGTACAATCCATATTACAGTACGGAATAATCGGATGGGGTGGTGCTTTTAATACAAATATTTTACCGGTTGAAAAAATACAAAAATTTATTATAAAAGTTATTTTTAAAAAAACCGTCTACTTTTCCCACTGTTCAATTATTTATAAAATTAAGGTTTTAGATATAAAATTGCCAAATAAAAAGAATCGTTTGCTTCAAATACATAAAGATAAAATAAATAATAGTATTTCTAGGTCTCAAAACGTAAGTACGCGACCTAGAACAGGTGGTAATATCTTAATTCCTAAATTAAAAACAACTACTGCACAACATCATTATACTTACAGAGGAATATTTTTCTTGAATGAAATGAACAAAGATAATAAAAAGTACAGTCAGGAATACAATATATTTAAGAAAGAAGTAAAAAATTACATCTTTAATTCTTCTTTATGTAACACTGATTGAAAACATCGTTTATATCTTTTTTGTAATTTATTTATGTTATTCTAAAAATATTATTGATTAAAATAAAATAATCTATTGTAAGACGTCACTCCCCATTATGTACACAAGAATTGTTTATTTCTTTTACGTAATGGGAAACGTTAATGTAAATATATGTATTTGATTAATGTAAAAATTTGTATTTAGTTGTAATATTGTATTTTTATTTGTTATTAATGAAAATTTTCAAATTTAAAAAAAAACAAATGGCAAGGGAAAAAAATTACTTCGGCTATTGAATTACACTCGACAGGTTGATGGAAGTCACGCCGGTAGCTCAAACACGGATGTTTATTGACGTCAATTAAAAGTCCTCAACAAACTTGACCGATCACAATAGAAATGGACTGCGATAATAAACTCGCGCATGACCATTGAAAATATTAGTTTAGCATGATCATGTGGCCAAACGTCGAAGTCGACGCGAGTCGCATTTCAGCACGTCATTTGTTTTGCACTTTGCAAGTTTTCCTCTCCTAATAAATTTTAGTGACAACTGACAACTACACTGCCCTCTAAGCCTAAAAGTCGTATTCGAAAAAAAAATGTTTTGCGTTTTTTTTTTCGTAATAGACATACGATAACTACACATATTTACTAAGCCAGCAAGTCATTTCTAGTTCTCAAATATGAGACATTCTCTTGTAACATTTTTTTTTTAAATCATTTAAATTGGCAAAGTATAAAACAGTGTAGCAAATGTTCTGTAAAATCATTGAGGTATATAACTAGAGTAAACATGAGCGTTCGAAATGTGTTCCCTTAACAGCAAAATAAAATATTAACGTTAATATCTAACAGCAACTTAAGAACTTTTCAAACAAACTAAACAATTAAATGTAACTGAACTCTTTAAACTAGAATCCTTAAAATTTATTCATAAATTAGCCACCGATGTTGTAGACGAAGAATAAAAACTCAAAAAAACTATAGTAAACATGAACACAATACGAGAATATCAGAAAAATATCATAAACAACCTTTTAAAACAAGAAAAGGACAATCGAGACTAATAAACAATGGACTAAAATTATACAATAAACTACCAGACAAAACTAAACAAAAGACTCAGACAACCTTTACAAAAGATGTTAAAAATATTATTATTAACAGTAGAATGTGAATTTTAAAAATAAAAATATTTTGTTAAATGTATGTAACCCGTAAGGGTTTATCAATGAAAAATTCAAATAAAAAAATAAAAAAAACCTGCGGCCAATTGGCATATGTTTGATAGAACGGACCTTAGTCTATTCCGAGCGTTTACCGGCTACTTTTCTCCTCGCAATTACCTACTAAAATGCCTATATGGACGCTAAGATACTGCCCAAATCGATCTGGAAATGTTTTTATCTTCATCGATACTTTTTTAAAATAGCTATTTTAATGTTGAAAAATGTTTAATTAATATATTACCAGCTATCTCCTGTCTTCGTCCTGCTCAGTTTGTCGGGCGTATAGTGAAACGATAAACAAAGGTGACGCGTATGCGGAAGGGAGCGACATACTGAATAGAACTTACAGTAGACCGATGTAAACAGTTCGTGCTTTTTACTGTACTACTTGTTTTGCTTATCAAAGTCGACGTGATATGACGTGATGATACCTCCGCTGGTCATTCCTTTCCTTTGGGGACGACTTTTTTAGCTCGGATTTGTATGGAGTGTTATCTCTATGTATTATATCTCAATGTGTAAAATTTGCAATTTAGCAGATACGACTTTTAGCCTTAGCAGGGCAGTACATTTTTTGAAAGTGTTGTATTTTAGCTTATTTGTTTGTTTAGCTTGTTTGTTTTGATCAGTTCATTTACGATCATGTTAAACATGACTGTCGTCATAATATCGTGGGGTATTTACTACTACTGGGTAATTTCAAAATCAAAAGAAAGTTGTGATTCATTAATATAATATTATGATGATTTGAATGTGCGACTTATCTATTTGCAGCATTCATGAAGGAGGATAATAAAATGTGTGGTAAAAAAGTGGGTGACTCACAAATGCTGATTTTAAAGTCACCTAGTTATAGTAAATACTCCCCGATGCTATGTACCTAGTTTAAATTTGATTATTTTTATTTCTCTATCAAATTTAGTTTGAAAAATATATATATATATATAATTAAATGCGCCCAAACAATTGTAAAACAAATTTGTTTAAGATAATTTTTCACTATTAAATTAATTAAAAAAAAACAATGGTGCCAAATATCGTTACGTTGAAAACATATTTTTTTTTAATGATTAGTTTCAATTTTAGGTGTTGCTACGAATGGGGTTCAAGTTTGGCCACATTAAAAAATATAATAATTCTCGATCGATAAATTTAAGTCGATGCTCCATTGGAATCGCTAAAACGATAAACAATCGTGGTGAGCAACTTTTATCGCGTCGATTATTACCGACAGTAATGAGGAACTTCAGCCCCACGGGAAATTGGATACAAAAAATGTTTTCTTGCACGCGGTAAAAATTAGAGCTTGTTCTTTTACTATTAAGTTGATCGGCAAAGTTTTTTGAAAATGCATGAAAAAAAACCAACTACTTTGAACGACGTCATTAGTTCGTGTGAATCAACCAATGATAAAAGGGTTGTAAAATATTTCCGGTTTGTGGTAATTCAATGGACCGATCGGCAGAACTGACCGAGAAGAAGAGGAAGAGAACTTGAGACGTCACACGCGGAGTAATTTCAGAAAAACAAAACTTTAAAAAATCATAGCGCCTACAATACGATACATAAAAAATAAAACTTTTTTTTTGGCTTAGTTTAATATTCTATTGACAAATAAACAAATAATACAAAAACAATAAACTTCTTCATTGTGTGTGAGCTCCAGTTGCGTTATTAGATAAGGTATCCGGTACACTCACAGATATGGTGTGCGTGAAGAGGCTGGCCACGAGGCCCGCCAGGCGCGGGGGCAGGCGCAGGCGAGCGAGGTGCGCAGGCCGGCGGAGGGTGGAACGCACGCGCAGGCGGGCCAGCAGCTGCAGGGACCCCACGCGGCGCCAGGCGCGCGCCACCTGCACCCCGGCCCCCGTGGCCACGAACACCCGCCGGTCGTTGTGGCCCCAGGTCATCGCGGACACCGCCGTCTGCGCAAGAGAGATGTGATTCTTCTTCCAAACGCCCAAATAATTACAACTAAATTAACAGTATTTTGAGTTTGAAGATAAAGACTGGATTTCAGCATCTGGGCCCCGATTATAGTGGAAAGTTAACATTTATCTTCAATTTTATCTACAAGTAAAATTAAGTTTTCCATACAAAAAAACAGAATATGCATACAGTTTTTTCTTCTAAACATGTTCAATTATAGGTTTCCGACAAAGATACTTCAAATGTTCATGCAAATATACTCATTTCCGTACACAAATATAGGTTTTTCTTTATAGACAATCGAAGATAACTCTGTTAACTCTTGTGTGGCTGTGATGTCACACTAGTCGACGTAGCGTACCAGACTTGATATATCTCTTATTTAAAAAAATTATGAAACCGTATTTTTTGTAATCTTCAAATGGACATTTTCACACCGGTTTTGGAGAGTGAAATTTGTATAAACATGTTGGATGTTAATACAAGGATATCGCGGACCAAGAATGAATGTCGGCTAATTCAGTAAGACATCTGTATAAGAGAGAGCACCAAGATAAAACTCTTGTGAGTTAAGTTTACTATTTTTCAGCAGTTTATTTTTAAAAAATGGACTTAGGAGTATGCTCAAGAGCTGGCACCTGACAGAGGAAGGAAGACGGAGACGCTGTTTTGTGGCGGGTGTTATGTAAAACCGCGTAATACGAGCGGCGTATTTATCGATGTTTTTTTATCAAATGCCTGAATTTAAGAATAAATTCTGTCTTACTAGTGGTAACACGATGTTACATCACCGCGCGTAAAGGGATTATTTACCACAGTCTTTTAAGAGTTAACTTCCCATTGTAATCGGGGTCCAGGGTGTTAAAATCGAAATATTTTAACAGAGGTGGAGAACATACTTCTTAAAATATTTCGATTTTAACAGAGGTGGAGAACATACTTCTTTTGCCTGTTAATTAATTTAACAATGTTTGAGTATGTCCAAATAATTGCAGGCTGGCTGGATTTCCTACCTAGGGAGTTATTTACAGATAAATTTGTTGTAACAGAGAGGAAACATATTTTTGAGAAGGGAATATGGAAGTCTAGGCATTTACAAAGCTTATGACCTATTATTTGGCTGGTTTTAATAGCCACTTTACATACTGTGTAACTTTTAACATTTTGCCTATGTTTTAACAACTGATTCTCCCATCTGCCGATTTTTGTGAAGTTATGGAACTGAAACCTTATTATTGATATGGGTGAGTTTTTTACGAATTATTTTGTTTCATCCACTAAAGCACCTGAAAACATTTTTCAATTTTTATACTTCTTCGACCAGTTTTACACATTTGTACATTTTATTTATATTTAACAAATAATCAAAAACAAATAATTGGAATAAGCAGTGTATTTTTTTTTATTATTTCAATGTATTCCTACCTGAGAATTGGGTATCGGAGTAGCGTAAAGTGGTACACCGGTATCGGAATAAAATTTCACAAAATTATTGTATGTGGGTGTCTCCTGCACTTTTTCACTACTTTCCAAAAGTGCCCCTGCCACAGCCAGAAGTTCTCTCGAGTTCGACCATTCCATCGCCATATGCCGGCCATCGAAATCTGTGTGGATGTGTATTGGGGATACGTCGTCGTAATTCTTCAGTAAATAAATATGCCCATTTTGAAAACTAACTGCTAAAACAAATGAGCGCTCTGCGGCATTTGTTACTCCGGGTTCCGTGTCTTCTCCTTCCTCCATTTTGAATTTTTCACAACTCCAAGCCATGCTGGTTATCCCTACTTCTGAATGGAGTTGAACCTGAATAAAAAACACAATAGTTTTATTATTTCAACAACGCATTTTGGTTAAAATCACAAAATTAAATTTTCAGCCGACCGTTTTCAGAACACAAATATTCTTTTGTCGAGGCTTTCAAACATTTACAAAAAATAATAGGTTACAGTTATGCCTCCTACACAGTAATGGTTATTTATTATTTTATTTATTTCTGTTTACTTATATTTTGAACATTTTATTTTCTAATTACCTGCCTCACTAGATAACCCTGAATTAAGGCAAGAGTTTCTTTTTTTTCAGTTCAGTCGGTGGGTATTCAACACACTATAATATTATAAATGAAGTTTTCCACCAACTGCTCCGATAGGCCCGGCCCATAATCCATCTTTTTATTTCTATTTTTGATTCCCCGAGTTTTTGCGGCAATCCGTTGAAGACTTTTGGCCCTATGAACATGTGACCTCGCTGTCCGTACACTGCACCGTTAGGAAATTAAGCACTTTGAAAAGTTCTTTACCAGAACACCTTGTTTTCGTTTGCGTATGAGTATGCTTTGTCTTATCTTTTAGGATTTGAAAGAAAGTGACTTTTAAAAAGGTTTTTCTTATACTATCTTACTTTGAACCTCATTAATACTTCTGTGGGGTGTACGGATGGACCCTTTTAAGGGGACTTTTAAATTGACTCTACGCGCAATATTCATTGGATGGTGCTGTTTTGCTTGCTGCTCTATATTAAATTTGTGAATGGCACAATGCAAAGTATATTATTTTGGCTATTGCTGAGTTTGTGATGCCTCTTATTCTTTTAAATACATACATACGTTTCTTTAGTCTTTTTGTTATTTGTTTTATTAGTTCATTCCAACTCACCTATTGCAAGACATGACATTTGCTAATGTGTTATACACCTACTCGTATTCATATCGTCATCATCATAGAACAACGACGCATGTGATTTTCTTCAACTTTACACGAGAGCAGTTTAAAAAAAGACACTTTATGTCACAACTTAATAAGTACAAAAGTACATAATTTGATAATTAGATTAGTTATCTTTATATGTATATAATACTTCTGTAGGCGTGTATGTCACTGAACTCCTAAACGACTGGACCGATTTTGATGAAACTTTTTGTGTATGTTTGAGCAGGTCCCTGGATGGTTTACACTCCCAATTGGAACCGGAAGGTGGCTGGTGATATTGCAATATTTTTTTTTTTGCTTTAGGCAACAGCCAATTACACAATGACAAAACGAAAAGATTGAACTTTCAAATGTCACTTAGTATATAGTTTATCAAAAAACCGAATATCGTAAAAACGTTTGCTGAACCAGCTAATAGCAAGCAAGTCAACGTTCGGGCAGGACAACGTCTGTCTGGTCTGCTAGTATATATATATATATATATTTTGATGACTGGAATATGAAGCCTTTATACTTTATAATAAAAAATAAACAGCAATTTGGCAAAAAAACGTAAAATTTTAATTTTTAATAAAAAAAATATCATCCCCTTTAAAATACTCGCCATTTGCGACGTCACATTGATGTCAAGGCTAAGTCCAATTGTCCATGTCATTTTCATAGGCCTGCGAAGGTATGGCCTTAAGCTCTAGCAGAGAATTCTCTTTTTTTGTATCAATCGTCTCAAAGCGCGTTCCTTTTAATAGCAATTTTAGTATTGGGGGAAAAAAAGACAGACGGGACCTTGTCAGGAGAATACAAACAATCACCTCTGTATGAGACGGCGTTTTATCGTGGTGTAAAATCCACGAATTGTCATTACTCCAGTGATTTTGGACAGTGACGCGTTGCATACCCAAAACATTTCAATGATGAGATGCTCAATATACACCAAGCTCTCGGATTGGTACTCGTTGATTTTTTAACACGATTTGCTTTGCCGATTCAGTGTTTTCTTCGGTACTTGACGTTGCTGGACGTCCAGTATGTTTATCATCATCTAAACATTCACGAACGTCTTTAAACCTCTTATACGATTCGTATGCCCGAGTTTTCGACATAAACAACTTTTCAAAGGCTTTTTTCAACAGTTCGGCACACGAAATTTCATTACTAACACAAAATTTGAGGCACACTCGTTGTGCCAATTTAAAAAAAAACTAGAAATATTGTGAAACAGTTTTATAAGCACTACCATGACCATCATAATGTCTTTTTCTTGTCGTATTTATGGCATTTTAGTTAGGAGTGTTCTCGGTACCCCCCTCAGGAGCCCGCGGATTTTTTCCACGTTCAAATTCGGAAAGGTTAATAGAGAGTAGTTGAAAAATATCTTGTTTTTATGGCGGTTAACCATTTTGAAAAAGTTAATGTCGTACCTGAGAGACCATGGCACCGTGCACGTCCATGACAATAATTTGCCCAGCTGTTGTACCAAAGTAAACTTGCTGATCATCCGGAGTCCATATTCCGCATGTTATCGTGGCGTCTAGATTTAACATGGAAGACCAGTACCGCTGTCCAGCAACTGACCCGACAAGGACAAATCCATCCTACAAATTTAACATATTAAAAACATTTATTATGTTGCTCCGGATAATAGAGATATATCACATACTACGAATACAGATAAAAATATATGAAATGGATTTAGAATAATCAAAAGGGTATATTCATTTTTTTTTAAATAAGCAAAACATTACGATGGTACTAATATTTTTTTTGTGCGACGTCGATAAATTTTCTACTGAGGTTTAAAATAAGAATATTTTGAATTACCCGAAAACGACATGTTACGCACGCTGCGGGATAAACGGCACGTATGACGTTTTAGCGTCAAACTTGTTAGCAATGTTTATTAAAAGCGCAGTCGAAGGTCATAACGCGTGACGTCAAAGTGACGTGATGCCAACTGCGAGCCGTTTAGTACGTGCTCATTTTTAAACTCGAAAATTATAAATTAAAACTTGTTTCAATAGTAAAAATTAGCTCTAAACATATATAATATTTTTAGCTTTATTCCCAACTTGTGAAAATACCCTATTGTATTTTCAAAATCAATATAGATATTGTGGAGAAATGTTTTCATACATAACTTTAAAAATAAATTATAAAAAAATATGTTTCTAAAGAAACGCGTCATGTTTGGCATTGATAATTGTGACATCAATATTCGTGACGATGTTCTATGAACATTTGAAAGGTTAGGAACAAGGTTCAAAATTAACATGAATCGTGATATATTAGGGGCGTTAAAAACAATTGGGAAAGAGTATGATAATTTACCTGATAACAAATAAGGGCCATTCTTCCATCATGAGACCAAGAGAAGTGGGTGACAGGTGTATTGCGGTCATTAATAAGTTCAATACTCCATCTTCCTTCATATTTGATCCAGACGAAGATCACTCCTGAGCTGTCACACGATGCCAATTTCTGATACGGTTCGTTCCATTTCACCAAAATTACCTGAAATATTTCGTCATATTAGAAACCTGGTAGAAAATCACTTAAAACTTCTGAAATATATCGATTTCTCATTGCAAACATGTTCATAATGTGGAGAGTGTGGAAAACCATTTTTGGAACAGCAAAAAATGACACAAATGAAACGGAAACTCAAGTCATAACGAGGTGGTCGAAAATAGTTCTATCAAAAATTTTATCATCGGCCTAACTTGTCAAACTCACAAGTCATTTAATTGCGCATGGCCAACTTATTACACACATGACGTCAATTCAATAACGAAATCGGATGACAAATCCAGTGCAACGCACTGGAATGCATCAACTTCATTAACATTTTTTTGCTATCTCCAAACTGGTGTAGGAGCTCCCCTAACAATAACTCTTAAAATCCTACAATAATATCGCCCGGTCTTTGCATAATTTATTTATTTATTTGTTTATTTATAAACTGCTTCGTAATATAAAATAAAAAATCACATTCAAATCTCGTCGCATAGCCCTTAAAGGTTTAAAAGTTTTTCAACAATAATATGAGCAAACATAAGCAAAATTGTGAATGTTACATTGTGTGTAAAGTGGCCACTTAAACCAGCCAATGACAGGTCACAACCCCTGTAAATGCCTAGACTTCCATATTCCCTTCTTGAAGGTATTCTCCATACCTGTTGTAATTTTTTTAATCTTAATGACTCCCGAGGGGGTTCCAGTCTTTTTTCTACAAAGATTTGGACAAACTCAAATATTGTAATAAAACCAACTGTTCCAAAAAGAAGTTTAAAAATTTGAAAATTGTTTTCAGGCATTGCTTAGTATGTGAAATAATCCAGTAAGATGAATCTCTTTTTAACTTCACTTAAATAAACAGTTTGAAGAATTTAAGAAATACGGATGTTCAAACATACGCAAAATGGTGAATGTTACACAGTGTGTAAAGTAGCCACTTAAACCAGTCAATGACAGGTCATAAGCCCTGTAAATGCCTAGACTTCCATTTTCCCTATGTTAATAATATGAGTGATGATTTATATTGTATCTGTATCATATTTTGTTTAATGTATTATTTTATAATGTACTAATAATTCCTTGCCCGAAAACGAATTAATATAACTCACAGGAATATAATTTACTCATATATTTTTTTGTATATTACAAGATCGGGTTGTGGTCCAGTGGTAGAGTTATGGACTCCGGATCACCGTCAACCAAAAATTTTTTCAAACCTTTTGTTTTTGAGTCATTGTTTTAAATGCTAAACAAACACTTTTTTTAAATATGCTGGATTTCCAACCAGTTTCTAATAAAACAAGGAACAATTATTTATCTTATAATAAGAAAAAAGACACCGTAACGCTAAAAACGCAAGTTTTTTTTTATTGGCGTCTTCTGTTGCATGTAGTTTCATGAGATTTATTGTTCGTCTATCTTCCAGGAAAAAATACTAAAACCAATAAGAGAAAAGAAGCCTTTCTTCCAAGCTATAATTTTCCGAAAAAACAGCCTTTACGATAGCGCGAGTTCATATTGTAGGGTCCGACATTTATGCTAAATCGAAGGTCATGATGAATTCGATTTTCTTATATCAATAAAAAGTAAGATAAAGTTTTTCTGCTCCATACAACCTAAATCGTGGGTTGTTTAGCTTGTCAAAAAAGTCACGGACAAGAGATTTTATTTGTTTAAAGATAATGAGATAATAAAATAATTTTATCAACAAATATCTAATAATTTTATCATTATTATTTTATATTTTTGTTTTCTTTTGACAATGTACATAAGGGGTAAAACAGAATATTAAAAAAATAAAGGATAATTACATAGCAATGAAATAAATATTAACAGTAAAAATAGTAAACAAAAAAATCCCACAAAGGCATGGCCTGTTCGTGGGTATACAAGAAATGTTTATGAATTTTTTGCTCCTATATGTTAGGTATAATAGACAGGTATAATATTTTTGTGTAATATAAGAAAGAAAATGAAATATTCTGTAAAAGATAAGAAGGTATTTTTTTTATAGTAATTTAAAAATTTTCCTTATTATTAAAGGGCAACAAAATATACCATAGACAAAAAGAGTGAATATCTTTAGTTTAAATCCAGGATAATGCGCGTTTTTTAAAAAGAAGGAAAATTTTGAAAGTTTGGGATCAATGAAATATCATCAAAAGAATTTTTTAAAATTGGGGCTATAAAATATGCATGTCTCTGTGCCCTTGTGGCATTTCTAGCGCACGATTCCTTCTTTGACTTGATCTATTTAAATTACTTGAAATTCCATTTTGGTTCTTAAATATATATTTTAAACATTGAAAACAATATACTTGTCTTATTTCCAAAAGTTGATAATTATGTAACAACTTATATTTACATACAAGTTACTAACTAAAAATACTTGGTATACTCATCTTATTTCTTAAATATCACCATTACAATGGAATTCCATCAATAATTGACAAAAAATGATTTAAATCAAATAAAAATTAGATGTTTTTTTATCTTTATCGAATTACTATAAAATAAAATAAATAACCAACAAAATATGAGTACAATAATTTTTACCCATCTTTTACGGCAATAGGTTCCGTAGATTTATAAAATCTATTTGTTTTATATTTATAGCAATGCAATTCTGTGTTTTTGTTTCAATAATATTTTTCTAAAACTGTAAGTATTGAAAAAATAATATTGTACAGAGCTATACATATGCAGTTCCTTAGTTCATATTTCTACGCTACTCGTTGCTATAGCTACGAAGCTGGATATCAGTTTTTTTTACTTATGTGATGTAAAACTGTGTAAAATGTAATTAAAATATTAATAATAATCTACGTTTTATAGTAAAAAACTTTTTTGTGCATGTGTTCACATATAATTGATGAACAATAAGCATCTAAACATAACAAATTGTGATTATTATACCAATGTCGTATGTATTGTTTATTGTTTGTGAACCATAATAAATAAAATAAAATAAAATAAAACAAAATAAATAAACAAAACAGGATATAGCTCTGCTTTTGACAGTCGCAGTTGAAATTTAAGCATTTTCTCATCCCACACTTCGGAATTTTTCTGCGTAGCGTCACGTCTGATCACAACGATAGTCTGTCTACAAATGAAGGTAAGGAAAGCCAATAAATTGGCAACTGCCCACGAATTAAATGCCATTGACTGCGCTTGTAACATGTCTATTTAATTTTACGCAATCGACTTTGATGTAGTAAGCATAACGTTAAACGTTATATAATAATTATTTTTAAATGTGATGTTTGATGGTACTATTTATAAACCCGGCAAAATCTATATTTCTTTATTTTGAGCAAATCCCAAAAAAAAACTGATTAAATAAAGGCTTCAACTTTTTTGTATATTTCAATTTTTTATTACCAGTTAGTATTTTATATCTAACTAGTGGTAAAATAATCATGATTATGTCAAATAATAATAGTGAAATAATTCATTTAGCTTTGGAAATAGCCAACTTTGCAATACTAAGTAGAGGTTTCCATGTTTGCAAACAAACCCAATAATCATCATTTTGACTACGTCTCTAAGAAAATAAGAAATCTGGGTTATGCCCTCAAGGAATTACGAAACGCCATTGACTACAGGACAATAAAATTAATTTACTTTGCTCTTGTACAGTCCACATTAGCATATGGAATATTGAGCTGGGGAGGAGCTACCCAAACCAAAATAGAAGCTTTAAGGATGGTGCAAAAATATATTTTGAAAATAATGAACAGACGCCCTCTTGTATGCCCTACTTCTCTTCTTTTTGCAGAACAAAACGTATTGTGTATCAAAAAGTTGTTTGTAAAGTCAGTGCTTTGCCTGTTTCACATAACTAAAACTAGTGAACAAAGAACCCAGCAAAACATACACGAGATGTGCTCTGGCTGAAAATTATGTAACCTCTGCTGCAAGAACAAGCTTCGCTCAAAGGCAATATAGTGTTGTTGCGCCCAGATTGTATAGTCAGTTGGACAGTTCCTTGAAAACCACAAACAGCTTAAATACGTTTAAAGTCAATATAACCAAGTGGATTGCTGCACAGGACTACAAAAAAATATGATATACTTTAGGCTATGCAGTGAATCCAACATAAAATATATTTCTAATTTCTCCTTGATCTTAGTGTGTTTTTTTTGTATATCTTTATTATCACTATGTTCTATCGCAAACAAGTAAACTCACAATTTGTTATCCTTTTAGAACAGACTATTGTCTAGTTAGGCGACAAACTGAGAAATTAATAAATTAGTCTCTATATAATATGTAAACGGTTTCATCTTGTTTCTCTTTTCTTCAATTTTTATAAATATGTATGTAAATATTAATATTAAATAAATGAATAAATTTGAAGTCAGATTCTCGCAAATAAAGACGTATTTTGAACTGACAGTGTTGTAATTGAACGTAGTTATGTAGAAAGCAGCCAGTTTACAATTTTGAAAAAATGATATATTGGTGTTATCAAGTTCAAGAAGGTCAATTCTATGTTCTGTTTAAAACAGTCAGGGCGCATTTATACAAAAAACTGTGATTATTACCTTCTGAAAATTTTATGTCAAAATGTCATGATAATGAATGTCACTTTATACATTTAAAGTTTATATGAGGGATCATTCAATATTAGATCTGAGGTGATATTCCGAACGCTCTTACAGCCGTAGAAAATACTTTTATCGCGTATTTTGTATGTAAATACGTGAGATAATTGTGTTTCCTACGGCCGTGAGAGCGGTTCAGAATAGCGCTCTTATACTCTTATTTAAGAAAATTAACGAATAAAAATAGAAAATTAGGTATTTTTACGTAGGTATCATCTCTACATTAGATTTAAAAATATGATTAAAAATGCATTTTCGTGTGAAAAGTAAACGCGCATACACACATCTGATCAAAATATATTTATCTTACAAAATAGACAATTTAGAAACCTTTTATTTCGAAAACAATAGCAAAACCGAAATATTCATTTCTGTTGGTTGTTTCGTTTGAGGAAAATTCAGGGCGAAAGTGCAGGGAGGTAGAACGTTCACGAAACTCCATCTTTGTATTTTTATCTCGCTTTAAGTTCACACCTCTGGCTTGTAGAATATAAAGGTTTATAGATGCTTCCTCCCTACCTATGCATATAAGTATACCAGACTATTCAAACCGCTCGCGTTGGCGCTCGCCCCTAGCGCTTATAATGAATCCGCAGGAGAATTTCCACAGCTACCCTTACTTACCATTATTTACTTAGCCCCCAGTTTTCAACTCCTCGAGCTAAATAAAGCACACCAGACATAGCTGTTAATTAATCGCCGGTTCTGGGTTCTGGGTTCTGTTAATTTATAAGATAAAAAACTGTTATGAGAATACTCAAATCTATTTTTCGCACTTTTTTATTTTTTTAATATTTTTTTTATTTATAAATTTCATAAAAAATACATGTTTTTGTAAAATTCTAAACATATCTACTTTTACACATCTAGTAAATGTTATCACTGTAACTCTCAAAAAAAGAGACTAACTCTTGTGCTTGGAGAGTGACTTACACTGTTTTAGTTGTTTATTTATAAGAGTTTATATAATTTTAAATACGAGTACATGAAAAGAAAAAGTAAAACATAGGATATATAAATAAAAGACATAAAACAATAATACATTCACACTAATTAAAATTTAATGAGGTTTTTACACGAGTTCAAAAAATATCTTTAGATAAACTTTAAATTTATTTATTAATACATTATTTTTAATCGTTTTTAGTTCATTAGGAAGATTATTATAATTTTTTACACCTTTGAAGACAAAGCTATTTTGACCATGACTTTTATGGAATTTAGGAGTTTCAATACTATGTTAGTATCTGAGTGACTTATTCATTTCAAATTCTTTTATTTGTTCTTTTTTGTATATTTGTATAATAGAATTTATTTTATAAAGAGTGTCTACTGTATGAATATAGTTTCAGAAAACATAGCTTATCCATCTAGGTGAAGTTATAAATTGGTTCCATAACAAAGTGTTTTATTTAATTAATTTTATCATATTATTTCACAATGTTCGTTTTGAGTCAATAAATAATAATGGCACTATCAGTTTGAATTTGACTAAGCAGTTTTTCATTATTTTACTCATTTTTAAACATGTAAAATTAACTGATAAAAAAATCGATGCATTTGGTTTAATGTTTTTTTACCTATGCGTGCAGCTGAGGTAGAAAATACTTCATTTTTGGTTGAAGTCAAGTAGAACATTTTTTGTATAATTTAGCTTAGTTCAAGTATGTCTTATAAATAATTAAGATTTTTGTAGATAGGTATATTTACAGCGTCTATAGTAAACCCTGTCACATCCGAAACTACGATGATCGGCATGGAAAACATATTGGCATATTGAAAATAATATTTAGAAACGTTTCAAAACTAGAAAAGAATAATAATTTAAAAATAGAATGGTTGATAACTTCTGCAAGGGAAAAACAGGATCGCGGAGAAGGTATCTCTGCGCTTTACAGAAGTGAGCAACCATTTGGTTTTTTAAACGTTTCTTTTTTAATTTTGACTCGCTTCGAAATTTATTTTTATTATGTCATCTTTCTGATACCAATCATTATAGTTTCAGGTTTGACAGGGTTTATCATAGCTTTTTACACCTATAAATATTTAATATACATAATTTTATCTTTGTAATTTTACTGAATCTTTTCTAGGTACCTGTATAATTGTATGTATTCCACATATACATGTACTGGTTGCGGCATTGCCATCTTCCTAGTTTTGTCGGTGGATAAATAGAAAGCTATTCGAGATACAACAAATTTATTTTTATTTCTGAAAACAGGTTTTGAAAAGAGCGTTAGACATTTAGTGCCTGCAACATAAACACTCCTGCAAGAGATTTCTGAAGCGTCGCCCAACTCTCTGGAGCATTTATTGGGGTATACGGCGAATTTCCGTGCGGATTGCCTCCTTCAGGTTTTGTAAGTTCCTTGGGCGAAGTTATAAACTTCGGCTTTGAGATAATTTCACAAAAAAAAATTGCAGAGATATTAAATTCCCGGGAAACTTTTCCATGCGCAAATTGATTAAGCCATTCACGTTCTGATAATTCTCGTACGGATGAAAACTTAGGTCTTTACGGAGAATTTTCCTAACAGAACAGTCGGAAAGTCAAACGGCGGCAGCATGTTTGCGAGTTTGCGTTTAGACAACTGCAAAACCGGGCGCCTGACTGCGTCAACGTTCTCGGGTGTTCGGGCCATTTGAGGACTTACACCTCTTTTTCTGACTGTAGATCCTGTTTCCCTGAAGGTTTTCACCCACAACGCAATCGATTTTCGGTCCAGAACTGCTGAGCAAGCGGGCGTTTGGAACAGAGAACGGAATGCACATTGTGTGGCTACTATTATAGACCCGTTTTGGCGAGTGTATGTTTCAACGGCAAAAACGCGCTGTTCATTCGTTCACCCGTGTTTACAACCACTTTGCAACTGACAATTTTAGGCATCTACAGGGCTTATGATGAAAGAATTTAAGGAATATAGATATAGGGTGATAATGTTGTGTAAATAAATAATATATTGAATGTACATGTACTTGATGAAAAAAAAACAGGTGGAGTGATTTTAAAATAAATAATATATTTTAAGTACCTCTATGTATTGCGCGGTTTACCTTAATTTCAGATGAATTTATTATTTTTATTTTATTTTTAATCTTGAAAAGGGGCACACATAAACTTACTCCTATGTGTGCTGTAATAATAACAATGTACATATATTTGATTTTTAAGTTATTTAGCACATATTTCTTCAACTTCTATTTGAATTATTTTTTTGAACTTCTATGTATGTAATCTGATACTCGTTCAAAAATATCACGAGTAGGTAAACACCCTTTAATGTTCTGGCGAAATTGCCAAGAGGAGAATCGAAAATATAACGTATTGAAGGAAATTCAATTAAGCTCGAGCTAAATAGAGCCTTAATATCTAAGTGAAGTTAGGGTGGGATGTGTTCATTATCTTTGTGAAAAGCTCTTTGCATAATGTAAACCAAGTTGATGTAAGAAAGCGGAAACCCGAATTGAAAATTTACAGTAGCAAAAACCCTATAATTTACAGATATTCTACTTATCATTTTTTTACGTATGTACGTAAAAAAATCTTTATGGTAATTACATTCAGGGGTTGTATTAACGATATTTTCAGCATATCCAAATGTTTTTACACAGGTACTGGATTACCCCTTAAGATATTAATCAAGATTGATAAATCATCATCATCATAATTACACTGTTTTTACCCGATGATGCTTAGGGAACTGGATTGCTACACTAAATGCAGCCGATCTCGACCATCTCTTACATCAAGGTAAGGTGATCAGCCGCACTCTTCAGGTGCCAGTCCAAGAACGTGATATATTGCAACGTAGAACCACCTTTTATTAATATTTTATGTTTACCCTCTTAGAAATCGAATCCGAGACCACAAACATGTAAGCCGAACGCGACAATTACTACTACACTACGAGCTAGATTTATTTTCACTCGATTTCCTTTTTCGGGATTTTTATCTGAGGCAGCCATCTAGTTGAAAACACTCGTCCAGAATTCTGGTTATATTTCTTATACATAACTTTATTATTTTTCCGCCCGGACACGGAGATTGATAGACAGTATCCATACCTCCCTCTGAAAAATGTTCTCCATCTCTATTGTAATATCTGTAAAATTTGTTGATATTATTTTAGTACAATGTATTAAATATTTATATCAATATGCAAAACAAAATTTATTTGGTTTTTTCACCTACACCTACATCTATATTAATTAGTATTAACATAAATTATTCATGGCATCGTCACCGTACACTGCGCAAATATCGCGAGCAGCTTTTGCAGCTTTACTCCCTCGGTTGAACGCGAGCAGAAGGTGTCGAAAACGCTGACTTTCGTCTGCTTGACATTTCTTTTTGAAGGCTTGTACTAATCAAACAAAATAACATATGTAACGTAAAAGCAAACACAACGTCATGTAGATCAGAAATTTTTCTTTCGAATGGCGTTTAACGTTTACCATTTTGTTTACTCATTTTTTGATTTTGCAAAAAAAAGAAATAATTAATATATTATTATGTTAAGTCTGTATCCGGGCGGATGATGAATACGGTTCTGTTTGGTAAATAGCACCAGAATCCTGGACGATTGTTTTCGACCGGATGGCTACTCTCAGACCACCCGGAAAAGGGGAATCGAGCGAGGTCCGCCTAGTAGTGTAGTGGTTGGCACATTTACCTACCATGCTTGTGGATCCCAGTTCCATTCCGGTTCCCCATTCCACTAGGCCATTAAATTTAAAATTCCTACTCCCTGGACCGGCACCCGAGCCTTATCACCATGGAACAGATGATCAAAATAAGCTGAATTTGGGGTTCGAATGCAGTACCCTATACACCATCGCGTACAGTAGCTCAATCACAAATAACTATCGACGTGCTTAAAAACATGTTACGCATTTGAGCGATACAATGAATAATAATGAACATGCTTAAGTTATCACAGTCATAAGTCAACGCGTGTGTAATTTCTAAGTCAACCCTCGTGTCGGCTTCTTTTTTATTTTCCTCATAAATAAATACAGTTCACTGGCAAAAAATGGGCGTTTACTATATAAAATTATTCAATATATTGCATTAGCAAAATAGTAAGGAGTATCTAATAAAAAAAAGTGAAAATTAGATTACAATTACTATGGCGACTGCTTTTTTTGACGTTTGGCTTGCCAACCGCCGGCTAAATGCAATAAACAGCATGATAAATAATAAATAAATAAATACAAATAGCAGTTTTGGAATATTTTCCATATTTACACCAGTGAAATTCAAATATGTGATTGCGCAGCAGGATTATAGTCGTGAAAGTAAATATTTTGACATTTAATATTAGGTGTTCACGGATGTTTCATTGTGATCACAAAAAAGGTTAACAACATCGCTGAAATTTTTTTATCACGTCGCTTTTTAGCACGTCGATAGTTATTTGTGATTGAACTACAGATAGGGATATGACAATGAGAATTGATAAATATCAAACGCAGGTATGTCCTCAACGATCCACCAGTGTCCATGTGGACCTAACAGCTTCTGAATTAAAACAGAGTATTTTATTGTTATAATTAGGACATTTTTTAATTTGAACAGTACTGAAATGATTTAACAAATATATATGAAAAAAATTGGGTGGACATGCTAGCGTTTGATATTTTTTATCAACTCATAAATACTTTGATGTCTATCTCAGAGTAATAATGCGCTACATCTGTAGAAACGCCATTTCGCTTTATTGCATAGAACAAAAGCGTTGCAAATTTTTGGTTTTTCATGCGTGTAACGGACGCTTACGTAGCTGCGCTTGCGATTCTCGACCTGACTACTTACGGCCCATTATTTTGCTGTAAACTATAGCTGTGATTGATAATCCTATAATTATTTTTGTCCGTATGGGCGGCTCTAAAAATGTCACACCTCAGGGTGAAAAATGTTTTTGATAATAAAAATAATATAAAATGATTGTAGAGAAGAACACTTTAAATTAGTGAGTATCATATTTGATATATTTCTAACCTGTGTTTCTTTTTTTGCAAACATGTTTGTATTTCCATTGCACCATGTGAATGTCACACGGCATAGCATCCCAAAAGAAGGCCGTCAGTATTAAACATCCATGATTTTTTAGAAGAAATAATAGGGAAAACAGTTGTCAAATAATGTTGATATTAAATTACCTACTCGTGTACTGAAAATCTCGAAAGAAAAAAACAGATGAATAAACCATTAAATATCCATTACCTTTTTGTAGAAACTTTTAGAAACCTTTTCAAAATCTTTAAACGCTTATGGTAGAGTAAACAACGTATTACAATAGCGATACTTTCTGAACTTGCCAAAGAGATTTTCGTAAGCTTCAATCGCAGAAAATATTTCATAAAACAAATTTTAATACGTGAACTTGTTTACGTAATATTATTTTTTAGTTTCGGCCTTTACCTTGTGGAATAACATTTTAAATATGCAGCAAAACACCGATTGTTCGGATCAATGAGGGCCAGATATTATTGCTGTTGAAATAATACAGCGAATAGGAATCACATTAAAAACTCACCTGAACTTCTACTTCATTTTTTATTTCCTGATAACGACCTAGATGTTTGTCAATCCGGATGACTGGAGTTAAAATAAATGGATTTCTCCGATATTATAAATGATATAGTGTATTTGAATCTAGGACCTTTGATCCGTGAGTCGACAACACTATCACAAGTCCACGATCTGGTCCAAATTTAATTTAGTTTTTAAAATATACATATTTATATTGTGTATTATTATTAGAACGCATGTATCATGTATATATGTGAATATAATTTTTAATATTTATAATAAAGAAATTTATGCAATGTCCCGCAACAGTTTCACGCAATATATAACATATTCTATATGCATAAAAAGTGTTAAAGTGTGAATGAATATTTAAATACATTTTTTTTATATATTTACACAAATCATCTTAAACAATCATTTAAATTACCAAGCTTAACAAAGCGTGTTTTTCTTAAAGGGGTCATTTTTTGCTAATAAATGTTAGTTTATTTTCAAATTATTTAAGTAACAAAAACAGTCGTTATTCCTTATTCCTTATCCACACGATAAAATTTTCTATAAATATACCAGAAAATGATTAATTGTAATAATGATTGTGATTTTTCCGAATGTTTGAGTTTATTGTTTACCATATTGATGTGCCAAATATTTGTTTTCTTATTGTTATTATTAATGTTGTGTTTCTGATCCTATAAAATATTTGTGATGATATATTCATATGTCTGTGTCAACTAATTGCTCGTCCCAACTTGACATAGGACTTTTAGTCCCATGGAGTTGGGACTTATGTCTCAAATAATGTGGAGTAAACTGTCTTTAAATAAATAAATAAGTATTTCGTATCTGGACATATTACAAGGCAATACTTAAAATAAACAGAGTAAAAATCTTTATTTTTATTTTATTTTATTTATTGTGGTGTACAAACAATAAAAAATAATACGAGATTGGTATAAAAATAGCAATTTGTTATGTTTAGATATTGTTCGTAAATAAACAAATGTTTGTGTCATACCCGTAAAATTATGTCATACTCAAAACCTGTACGACTTTTGCTCAGAGACATCTCTTATTTATTGCACCGGCAGTCTTCAATATTTAAGAAGAGCGCATTAAGCTATCTAGGACAAAAACTATTTTCAAAAGAGGAGTAAAGGACTAGATTTCCCTTAGTGGGAGGGATTTGAGTAGGAAACTCCTTGATGATTTTCTGTATTTTTGAGTTTACTGTTTACCATATTCATGTGCCATATATACATTTTTTTATTGTTCTCCAAACAAAATGTAGTCAATATTACAATTGAATATAATGTTATAAAGATACACCAAGTCTAAAATCTGTCTCCTAAATTACATTTTATCTAGACCAAAATCTCCTAGGCGCTAACCATAACACCAAAGGGCTGCCCAGATTACATTTAAATGATGGGTTATGTAGAATTATTTTTTGCACAGATTCAATCGAATTAATATGAATTTTGTAATTTGATGACCAGACTATACATCTATATTCCAAATTACTACTAATGAATTGTGTAAACGAATTATCGATGATCCATATCAAAAAAATTTACATATCCTCTAATACGAATTCTAACATTTTCAGGGCTTTTAAAAAAAATATTATTAAAATGAGTGGAAAATGTAAAGCGTGAGTCAAGAGTTCCTAGATCTCGAATCGTGTTGACTGAATTAATGCTCATATTATTACTATTTTAACTAGATATTATTTGATTATTATATCAAATATTTATTTATGAAGGGGTTCACCATATTATTGTATTATAAACATTTGTAAACCTTATTTAATAAAAAAAATGTGTTAAAATTCGGATATTCTTTACATTTAATGTATTAAAAATAAGTACAAATTGTATTAAAATAACAGTAACGATAAACACAAATGCCTTCATATTTCTAGTAATACCATAAAAAGTTATTCGTTCTCTGGAAATGACATTTTAATGAAAAGGGTAAGGTTAAATAATAATAGGAAAGTACCGCGAAAGTTATTTAGACATTATTATTGGAAATTTATTTATTTACTCATTTCAAATTACATTTGTATACACATTGACCAACATATATTATGGCTTTTTAGGCTAAGCCCGTGTTAAGCCATAATAATTAACAACGACAAAATATAATGTAAATTAAAATAATTAATAATTGCATATGATACAATATGATTGAATTTATTTCAAATGAAACACTTTGTAACTTTTACCACATAAGGGTTTAATATATTATAACATAACTATGATGATGGGTAATTCAAAATACCTGAAACTATTTGTGTTAGATTATTTTAAACTCTTGTGTGGTAAAAATTACAAAATGTTTCAATTTAAATAAATTCTAAATGTTTTTCCACAAAATAAATACTGAAACAATAAATAATATATATATTTTTTCAAAATCAAATAGAAGAAATATCATAAAATACTTTGATAGCAATCATTACCTAAGATACAATATTGAAAATAACAATTAAATTAAAAACAACAATATAATTAAAAGAAATAACATTAAAAACTTATAAAAGGAATAGAATATAAATCATACATAAAATTACAGATACAAAAATAATGTAAAAATAAAATTATGGAAAAATAAACGTTGAATAATGAAGAATGGAGGCAGCATTAACATTAATAGAATATGTATATTATTATATTTGGATAATTCATGTTGCGCAATTTTTGTAAAAATCACATTAAGGGCGATGCATGTAATAAAATAGTACGAAAACATAATTGTTATAATCATTTTAATATGGTAGGTATTTAAAGTATAAATCACAGTCATCAATAAGGCTACAAAATAACGGTTAAAGCGACATAGAAAAATAGAACGAAACATCCAAATATAGTATAAAGCGGAAATAAGGATAAATATAAGGAAGGAAGGAAAGGAAAAAAGGATACAATAACTAAATGTTATTAAATATTTGTGTATAACCATTTACCGACCTTTATATGTCTTTCGGTTTCGAGACGCACCCCTTTCTTCGTGAGGACACCAATCAAACCAACATGCAAAACCGGTAGACATATAAAAGTCGGTAAGTGGTTGTATACAAATATTTAATAACATTTAGTAAAATGTTTGGCCACAAAGTTAATGCTTTAAATATTAATTATGGGAAACAATAAATTATTTCATTTAATGTATTAATGCTTGCGAGAAAATGTTCACTATTCCTAAACCTTGAACGGCTTAACATAAATAATAATACGTTAATAATCGAATTGAATTAAAATAAATCTTATTTATTTCATTTCATTTCATTTCATTTTTTTTTTGCACCACAACAGGCCAGGAGGCCCAATTACAGTGGTGAATTACATTACAGAACAACCAGGCTTGAGAAAAATCACATTTTTTAAATTTTGTGTTCTCACCGGGAATCGAACCCGGAACCTTCCGTGCGTGAGTCAAGCGTCTTGACCACTACACCACGGAGGCCGCCGACTTATAACTCTGGCTATGACATAAAAGTATTTCGTTTATAAAAGCTTTAATTGTTTTCAAGATTCCCGCTTCCAAATCACAGAGCTCGCTTAAAATTAAGAAGCCTTCCTTTTTTACTGACCTTTAAACCATCGAAAAAACACGTATTTTTTTCACAAGACCGAAGTAGATATTATTATTGGTAATTTGGTAATGTATCTAAAATAAAACAAGTTTATTGGATTATAATTCTACTTTATTTTTTATAAAATATACAAAAGGTATATTGTGACGCGTTTCGTCTTGTTGGGACATTTTCAAACAAACTAACTTAAATATTTACAAAGTTTCCTTATATACTAAAAATGATTGCTATTTTATGTTTGTGGATTTCTATACAAGCCAAAATAAGTAGAGTAATTAAAATTCAATTTGGGTATACTGAGTATATTAGAAGAATATTTTGGTTATATTGGGGAAAAACCTTCCATTATTTAAAAATATTTGTAAGGGTATGACTTTAAAATTAATATAATAATTATAAAAATATTGATTTCATTTATACAGGTTTGTTTTAATATACCATTTGTATATTTTATAAAAAATAAAGTAGAATTATAATCCAATAAACTTTTTTTATTTTGGATACATTACCAAATTAAATATGGAATTCTACCAATTGTCTGCATACACAATAAATTATTATTATTGTTAATTTTTTTATTCATTTTTTTCCCCACATAATAAGCAAAGATTAATAGTAAAAATAATGTGACATCACTGGGGTTATCTGTGCCAAAGACTTTAAAAAAAAATTAGATGTGAGAATATACAAAAAAGACTTGACATACAGAGGTAATTAACAAAATGTTTAGACAGTTTTATACACTTCGTATTTATGTTTAAATTTCAATTACGTTTACCTATGTTATTTATATTTAAAAACACGCAATAAAAGAACAAAAACACAACATAAACTATACATTTGTCGAGCAGTTGATTCAATATTCGTTTAGGCGAATGAGACAATCCATGTGACTTCTACCTAGCTCCATTAGCCATTTTTTAAAAGTATTTTTGAACATTTTCTCGTGACTAATTGTTTTAATGGATACTGGATGTAGGTTATAGATTTTAATTGCATAATACTCAAAATCCTTTAGTCCGAAAGTGGTATTAGTTTGTATTTGTTTAAGTTGTCTTTGTGTTGAGGATCTAGTGATTATATTATTTGTATGTGTTGTATTGTTAGGGTTATGTATTTCGTTTGAGTGAGAATAATTTCTACGTATCTACTTGATTAAAGCATTGTAAAGCGTCGTATTTATTTTAAAAATAAATACAAGGCAAATTTATATGGTATATGCGAACGGAGCTGGGGGCAGCGTTGCCAACCTTCATCGAGTAAAAATCGGTAAATTCTGAGAAATAAATCGGTAGATTTATAATCAGTCCAACCGCCTTTACCAGCCTCAATATTCATTATTCCTCTATTCCTCCAGAGGTAGTAAGATTCATTATTTTCCCAAGAACCGATATCATAGGAGGAGACGTGGCCAGAGATTTGTTGTCAACTTAAAAACCGCGAGCGGGGGAAGGTGGTAGCTGCTCATTTTGTCAAAAAGTTTAACAATTGTTCAAAATTTCATAGATAAAACCATTTTTATATTGCAATTCTATTCTATAAAGAATTTTGAAATCGGTAGAATTACAGTCAAATTCAGTAGTTCGGTAGATTGTTTCCAATCGGTAGGGCTGATAATGCTGACTGGGAGTGCGAGTAGGATAAGCAGGCGTCGGGCCCCTTTAATTAAAACTCAAGAAGGCTCTAGAAATTAGATATATTCACAGTAAAAATAAAATTCCATCTTTATAACGCCTACATAATATACCTTCTCTCTGGTTGCGAACTGTGAAATTTCACAAGAGCCAATACAGCAAAATACTGAGTTTTAAGAATATATTATTTTTAATAATTTGGCGTGTACGGTAGATTTACATTGTAAGGAATAAATAAGTGAGAGAATGGACGCAGCAACCTTCAGTGACAACTGTCATTAAGAAGAGGCAATATTGTTTTCTGGGCCACATACTGCAGATGCCTCTAGAGAACCTTACCTACCCTTTTCTTTTCAATGCCTCAAATTCTGACCTTCTAAATATTCACTGCTAACAATTTTTCGGTGGTTCATGCCAAAAGCAATACCTACGGTACGCGGGTCTGTGCTGGAAAAGTCGCACAGGAGTTGGCATCCCACAGGTGTCTGGAGGATATTTGTGGACACCGTATGCTTCAACCAAACATCGGACATGGAATTATGATGATGATGTAGAGCATATGGCCACTACTAGTTTTAGTAGTAAATATGTTAAAACACTCAAAAGTTGGCATCCAACAAAGAGACATGAAGCTGTTTGTAGACACCATATATACTCAACTAGGAAACGAGTGATGATTATTCTTCAAAAGAAATTTACATTGACCTTGCCAGGAATCAAATCCAGGACCTTTATCCGAGTAGCCCATGGAAATACTTCTTAGAGGCAATTACAAAAGCTATCATCATCGATACATACCAAGACGGTACACTTAACTTCGGTACTATTTCTATCTACCTCGGTATGCTCTACCGACTTGTTATCTCGGCGTTATATGATCAAATTTAATCATTTAATGACACTGAAAATTTACTCCGCGTTCCTTACTTAATTAAAATTTAAAATAGTTCTCATCAATATTTTAAATAGGCCTCTATGATAAAAAGTGCCCGTTCCAAACTGCTTAATAAACTTAAATAAACCCAAATTACAGTAAAAAATGCTCGCTTGAATATGATTATTGACAATATTACTAAGACGGTATGCTTAACTTTCGTCAGTGTTTATCTACCGAAATATTTCAAAGCCGGCTCTTTTGACATCTCGATACGTACATTCTGGAAGATAGTAAAAAAATATGTAAAAATTGTAATAATTCTTTTTTTATGCTGGCAATGTTTTTACGCCTAGATGATTGTATGTGTTAATAAGGCAGCATATAGACACGGCATCTAGCCGTTTGGATCCAAAACTGACAGTTATGTCAGAATTACCTTATTTACTTATTTCTCTCTCGTATTTTCAATAGGCTTTTAAGAAAAAATCTGCCCACCTCAGAACGATTAAAAAATTAAATAAATCTTAATTAAAGCAAAAATTGCCCAGTGAAACTCGTGGAATACTAGATTCGTCGGTACGTACCGATGTACGTACCTCAAAACTTAAAGAAAGAGCGTCGGCAGTGTATCTTCGTAATCGTTCGAGAGAATTTATCTTTAACCCATTGTAATCGCAGCCCGGGGTCCAGGATACTGATTTTATTTTATACGCATAGCCGTATTCTTCATCCGCCCGGACACGTAGCGGTTAACATAAATAAAAATGAATAAGCTATTCGTTACCGGTACTAATTTCTTCCTCAAGTTATTGAACTAATTAATATTCGAGCCATATAAATCTTACCTTCCGAAAGTTAAGGTAATATTTCACTTAATTAAGTACGCGTGCTTAATTAACTGCCGTACTTAGTCTTGGCTACTAAATATAAGCCCTTGGGAAACTATTAAAGAAATTTTTATTCATTTTTCATTTACTCATTGAAATAACGTTTTCAACGTACGTAATTCCAATTTCGCTAATAAATAAATTTGCAAAACCGTGTTTCACCCCTTACAGTGGTGTTGTTGAGATTTCTCTAGGTATTTCTGTTAATTTTTAAAACAATATCGAAGGCATAATTTAACCTTTTATTTAAGAAAAACCCCACAATATCTGTATGATGCTTTTTTTAACGATGTTCTGAGAATGTCCGAACGTTCGTAGACAGGTTGGATTCCCCCCAAAGGAGTTATTAAGATCTAAATTTATTGCAACAGAGAGGAAATACATTTTCGAGAAGGGAAGTCTAGGCATTTACAGGACTTATGACCTGTCGTCGGCTGGTGTAATTAACATTCACCATTCTGCTTATGTTCAATCATCCGCATTTCCTCAACTCTTCTACCTGTCGACTTCTGGGAAGTAAAAGAGCTGAAACCTTTATTGATGTAGGTGAAATTCATCTTGCTGAATTATTTCATCTACTAGGCAACGCTTCTTCAATTTGTATGCTTCTTCTTATACCAGCCGATCACATCTAATAAGTCCTTTAAATGCCTAGACTTCCTAATTCCCCTCTCAAAACGTTTTCCATTTCTGTTGCAATAAATTTTGCTATAATTTCTTTTCAAAAACAAAAACTTCAGTTTTTTTCCGTAATAACTTTTCTGCTCAATTCATTGTCTTCAAATCATCAAAACATATACTTAATATGTGTAGCCACGTACCTAAATTTAGTCTTAATTATAAGAGGCGTAATCTGTCTGTCGAAAAATAATTTAAATTTTTGTAGGCAAATAAAACTTTAAGTATACCTTTTATCACTCCAGATTGAACAAACACCTTTGCTAGAATGAACCTTTCCGAAACTTCTAGATGTAGGTTCTGCAGTGCAGATGAGGAAACAACTATACACATTATATGTGAACATAATGCTTTACATCATAAAAGAAGCCTCATTCAAGGGGGACCACTGGTTAAACCTGAGGATGTTAAAGAGCCCGCCCCCTACCTAGTAGCCCGATACTTTACGGATCTGGCCTTGGAGAAGGAGATTTAGCAAAATGAAAACTCTCGACTTCCACACAGTAGCCAGGTTCTTTATAGACATGCAATGACGTCAGGAGATTGCATAGCACTGACCCCCACCTCTAAGAATAACAAGAATAATACCTTTAATCAGAAATACCCTAGAAAATTATTGTCTTTGTATTATAATGTACACTTTATTTTTATAACGGCGCGAATTTGAAAGAACGGCATTTTAAAATGCCAAGATCGTATGATTTCCTTACATTTTATTACCATAGCTTTAAAAACCCAGGTAGATCCGCAAACTGATAACATTTTTAATTTAAAATTACTTGCTTTCGTTGTCAAAAGCATTCTTCTTTTTAAATGAAATTCCACTGTGAATTTTGCAGAGCGACGGGTCACCGTAATGTTCAGATAAATTTCCCTAATTAGTTTTCCTAGCGCCTCTGGAATCGTTTAACCCATTCCCCTTCTATATATCTGTTTCCATTCTACCCTCATAACACCCCCTAACTAACTGTAGGAACCCTGTGAAAGCGTTACAAAAAGATATCTCATTACTTTTGTGTTTAACTCTGTGTGGCTGTGGTAAAACACTAGTATACGCATGACACAAGAGTTTTTTTTTCTCTTATTTATTTCAATGATGAAGTTGTGTTTTCTATGATCTTAAAATGGACATTTTCAAATCGGATTTAGAAAGTTAAATTTGTATAAATATGCTGAATTTCAATACAAAAAATATTTATTCTTACTATGCGAAGAATAATTACACGAATGCGAACGCTGACAATACCACAATAATTCTGTTTTGCTTATAAGAAAGCCCACGAGAATGTAACTTATAAATCAGGAATACAGATACGCTGTTTTGTGACCGGTGTTTGTGTGAAAGAGACAAAAACAAAATAAGAAATTCGTTCAATCAGTCGGTTGTTGGCAGTCAGCGGGAGTGCACGCTATTTAGGTGACCGACGTATTTATGATTTTAAATTTATTTTGCTATAAAAGGCCTAAATAATATTACAGTTATTTTAATTTATCTAAAAGGACTTATTTAACAATATGCCTCTATGTTTTTTTTTTTATGTCTGAATTTCTGAATATTCTGTCTTTTGCAGACAACGACAGGTCATAAGCCCTGTAAATACCTACAATTTTTTATTCTCTTCTCTGTTTTTGCTCTCTGTTGCAATAAATTTAGAATATTTTTGTGTTTAAAAATAAAATAAACGATTTTAAGTAGAGTCAAATCAGTGTTTGATTTTAATATCACGACGCAAGGCGGATTTTTTAGCGATTCGGGGCAAGTTCACAGGCATGGGTCGTTCTTGATCGAGTCTCTGTCCCCAATAAATGTGTATGCAAGGCTACTTAAAATTGAAATATAAAAGTTCTACAAAATAAACACCGAGTCAGAAAATAAATATAAATTCAGTAGTTGAAATACATAAAATATGATGAGGAAAGGAATGCGTAGATATGGCATCGGGTAAGGTGTTTGAAAGGAGACAGGAAAAGGATTCGAAAATGAAATGATTAAAAAATTATGGGATGTTAGGTTTCCAAGTTTCGGGCGTTTGAAGGAGATCAAAGAAAGTGCATTTGTTGCATGACGAGATAACTTATTCCAAAGCCAATGTTTCTCAATATTAACTCGTAAAATTTATAAAACCAATCAAAAATACGTTTTGTTGAATTTATTATCTCCCGCAATAAATGAATACTAAATAAGACATTTTATCAAGAAAATGTTTGTAGCTACTAGTATAATACTACTACCCACCATTTTTTTTACCCAAGGATTTCAACAGGAATAATTGATTGAGCTATCATCACAGAATTTCGATTCATAAAACAACGAGAAAATGATTTGACAATAGGGAAATATCACATACTACGAATACCGATAAAAATATATGAAATGGTTTTAGAATAATTAATTGTATTTTCAAAATCAATATTGATATTGTGAAAAAATGTTTTTCTACATAAATTTAAAAAAGAGCTTAAAAAACACGTCGCTAGAAAAACGCAACATGTTTGGCCTTGAAAGTTGTGACGTCAAGATTCGTGTCAATGTTCCAAGCAAATTTGAATGGGCAGAAACAAATTAACATGAATCGTGACGTATTGTGGGCGCAGCCAATGGAATGACTGTATATGAGGGAATTCAAAATTACAAATTTAAAAATATTTTTTATCTAATAATTTGCAATTGTTTTTTTTTACTGGACAGTATTTTAAAGACCTTTATTACTTTGAAAATGTAAAAATAAAAACCTTATATTTCCCTATTAATATGAGTACCTACCGTTGTTAGATTTTAATAAAGGCATGGGGTAAAAATATTTTATACACTTATACAATTTACAAAACTGTTTTTTTTAAGACCCTTGATTGAACATTTTTAGCGGTCATTAGCGACTAGCGACCATATCAATCTTATGACGTCAGAAGTCACACCCTTATTAGATTCAAGATATATATAATATGTTCCTACTCCCGTTGAAAATGACATGTTAAAACCACTTGAATGGTAACCTATTTTTAATTATTGTACTATACGGCAGGAAAGTAACATGAGATTACTACTAAGAATTATATTGCTATAATAATTCATAAAAATAATGTCTTTATGTTTTCTAATAATTTGGGCGAATTGATCATTGAAGAATTCACTCCCCTTTTATCTTCCATCCAATGAAACTCATATTATGTACTTCGGGATTACCTTTCTTCTAAACAAATAATATGCCAAAGTTATCGGATCACAGAGAACTCCTTTGGGTAGCTTTCAGCCATCCTTGTTCTTAAAATTCCATACTTAGCCTCCATACATAAGGGTCGGCACCAAAAGTATATTGTGAATGGCTAATTTCGCCTTCTGCGAAAATATTTCTTTCTTAAGATTGATTATTGGATTGAAAATGCTCCAACCAAAATGTTTAAAATACGTAAATTATAAAAACAATAAAACGCTTTGCACTTACAGCCAATCTACTAAACAAAATGGATTTTTACTTTTGAAAATTATGCTATTTACATATATTATTAAATAAAATAAAGTACACTCTTTAAACCAAAATCTCTCCAAAACGGTTTTTTGACAATAAATAAATATTTATTCTATCTGCCAGTCTGTAGCACTAACTATGCACAACACACTTTCCTCTATCGTTCTTGCTCAAAAGTAATTCATTTTTTTCATCTATTGACCAAATATTTAACATGCCCCTTAATTTATTTTAAAATCAATTAAGACACATCCTATCTGGCTCCGATAAGCTCCCACTTGCTTTTTAATGATACGCTCGCCTACACACACCTGAACAATTACTCCCACACAAATGCACACAAACACACCTCTACACTTACTCTCTTACACATACACACAAACACACCCTTTTGTTGTACCAAAATTTAATATGTAGAATCTTTATTTAAAAACCTCGCTGGCCTGTATTTAAACCTTCTATTTATAATGTTATTTAATAATTGTTGACTTTATGTCTCTGTAAAATAAATAAGCTCTGGTAAGCCTAAAAGTCGCATGTGAAAAAATTTCGTTTTACTAAGCCAGCAAGTCATTTCTGCTACTCTAATATGCGATATTCTCTAGTAAAAAAAAAAAAAAATTCTCAAAAAATTCAGATTGGCTAAGCATAAAACAGTAATTTACTGTAAAATTTTCAATTTAGCAGATACGACTTTCAGCCAGGGGTGGTATTCTGGATCTTTCCTACTGAGTGATTAATTTGAAGATTTAAATTTTTTCTTTGCTTCAGTATAAATATTTGAAATTTGAAGGTATTTTCTTTTAGCAGTAAATCACGATGTCGTAGCCGTAGATCGTCGTAGAGCGGGGTTCGAACCTCGGACCTCCTGATTCCATATATCCGACACCATCTATCCCTGGTACTGCAACCCATTCACATTACCATATGGATGCTTTGATTAATATGGCGGGTAATTTGGCCTATTAGTCTGTTGTGAAAAAATAAAAATATTAAATAATATGATACTTATGTTGATTTTTTAGTAAAGTTATTGTTTTTCGTGATAATTATGTTTTTTAATTGAAGTAAATGAGCTGAAACTTTTAATAATGTAGGTCAGATTCTATCGACTTCAATGAATGGTCTCGCAGATGCCAATTATTGATTGTCTTGTTTTACATAACGTAACTTCATTTTGTTTCACATTATATTTAAATTGAAGGCTTTACTGGGTGTATATTTTTAGCCGGAAACTAATTAAAATTTAATGAACCGCTCTGAAAACGAGAAATTAATTGATTACAAAATCAGTATTTGAGAAATTCTAAAGTGCCTCCCACATTTATATGATTTGCACAAGCTTTCAGAAATTGTTTCTTGCTTTTATATGGGACGTGATGTTGTTAATAATATAAAATATTTTTTTTTTTTTAAACTTGAATGCAGTGAAACTAGAGAATGGGTTAACTAAGGTTTATTACAAATCTTAAATTTGGACAAAGTATTTCATGTATTTTCCAATCATTATAAAACCATGATTCGGATTAAATTGAAAAAAATGTTAAAAAATACTCGTAGCTTAGATAAGGTAGAGAGAAGCCAGAAAAAATACTTTAAAATATTGATAAATATGGATAATTAAACTTGTTTAATAGTCGGCCTAGTGGTGTAATGATCAGCGCGTTTGCGAATCATGCAAGAAGTCTCGGGTTCGATTTCCGACATGGTTGACATGAAATATTTATTTATAAGGGTGTTTTTACACTAGGATATTTCATAGTCCCTGGACTGGTACCTGAGGCGTAAGACTGATCATCTTACTAGCATGTAACAAAAATGATTTAGATACGCCGCAATTGGTGTACCAATGCAGTGCCCTCTGCTAGTTGCTAATTTAAATTATTATTTTTCTCTGCGTATAAAAATGTCTGCCTTAAAGTAAGTTGAAGGTACCTATTTCGGAAGACTGCACACAATCTAAAGAAACCTTTTACCACAATAACGTAGTAGATTAAAATATGAATTATTATGTAAATAAACCATTGTTCTTTTTATTTATTTTTCACCATTCTTAGAGGTCTCACTAAGTCTAGATACTTTTTAGTGGGACACATTTTTTTATAACCGATTTATTTTACACCCATACATATCTTTAAAAATATAAATCCTCTGTACGTGTGATGTCACTGAACTTCTCCTAAACGGTTAAACCGATTTACGGGTGACTTTCAGAGAAATATAGATCTCCGCGCTGTGCGTGTTTGTAGATATTAAAATCTTCAATATAATATGTAAAAAAGAAATACGGAGCATAATTGTTTTATTTATCGATCTACCAGGGTTACATTCGAGGAGAATGCATTTACATAAAAATGGAAAGATGTTGTTTTTTTGCGTATAAAAAAAGTTTGTTTTTGAAAGTTTACAAACAACATTTGTTTTTTGTGGATCTCAATCAGATTCTTTCCTTCAATTCCTTATAATTTCTACGCATTTATTTAATTTTACTGGATTTTTGGTAATGCTAAAATAATATTAAATTCAATACATTCAAAAAAATTATATTTCTACATAAGTACACCCCTCTGTTGGTGAGAATAACGGAGTTTGACGTTTGCAAAAAGCATGCCATATTTGAAAAAATATTTATTTTATGTTTTGGAATTCAACCATGAACAAGTACCTACTTAAATTCAACATTTGAATATTAACCATTTTTAGTTTTGAAATTTAATCACAAATAAGTGTACCTAGGTAGCTACTTATCAATGAAAAGTCTATTTCCAAGAAAATAGCAGACAAGCCAACGTTCGGCAGGACAACGTCTGTCGGGTCCGCTAATATGCATATAAAATACATTTATTAATTACCTTTTAACATAGTATTTATTACAAAGTATTAAGAAGGTACTTATTTATTTTAGAAAAAAATCGTTTGAAGATATTCCAAGTAAACATTGGTTTTTCTGGAGATTATTGAACAACCTTCGAGTAGAGCAATTTAATATTCGTTCTCGAACGAATGCATTCATTGTTTATAATTTGTCGAATTAAAAAACATTCTAACTCTTGCGTAGATTAGATTATTCGCTCTTTTCACAACAGTGCTATTATCTCGGTTTCACTTTCCTATGGTTGGCTGCTTTCTATGGTTGGCGAAACTAGTCAATATAAATAATGAATTCAAGGAGGTAAATCGGGTTGTGGTCCTGTAGCTAGTGTCTCGGACTCACGGACCGAAGGTCCGCGGTTCGAATCCCACTCTACCCCAACTTGATTCCATTTTCTAATAGTGAGTTATTTACAACTCGTTGAAAATGGCCCTCAAAATTAAATATTTGGGTAAATCATAAGAACGCAAATATTTCTTTTTCAATAAAAAAAAAAACAAGTAATTTTTTAGATACTTTACACTTTTTTTTTTACTGCAATGTAGTCTACAAAATAATTTAATTATCTATTTTATACAATACTATGTAATGACAATAAACAATCTCCGAACTCTCGACAAAAATATTAAATATTTGTTATTTTTTAAGGATTTTTTTACAGTTTAGAACATTCTATGCTACCAAGTTCAACCGAGTCCAAACTCCAAACGTTGTTATATTTACAGTACAACTTTAGTACAATTTTCTGGCACAAAACATTAGATAAAGCTACTGTTACAAAGAAGCTATTACGCGCTGTTAGCTTTATTTACATTCTATGTATATTGTGTTACGAAATATTATTTCTTCGTCTCTTTTTTGGAGTATGTCCCATTTTTTTCGCATCTCACAGTATGGCTCCAAATGGGACAAATATTCTTGAATGGATTGTTAATTTCATCTCAAATGATATTAGAGATCTTTTACACTGCGGTCACTATGTGAGCGTAGCTATTTTTATCTGTCGACGACTGTACCTGTATTTTACTAATTTTAATTGTGTTAATCTTATTTTAAACATTAACGATACATTTTGAAAATTTTGGCAATAAAAAAAAAGAAATTTTATAATAATAATAATAGAAATTCGATAAGGTCTGTCTGTGGTGTTGAAGACATATTGAGGTGAGGAAAAAGCAGAAGGCGCTTTTGGAGGGACCGTGTGGACCGCATGGAAGATACGAGGCTTGCGAAAATTACGGTGTCTAAAAACACTAGTAGCTCAAGGCCGCTGAAAAAATGAACACAGCTGGATCACCTAGAACAAGAGGAAGAAGAAGAATATTCAGAAATTCAAAAAGCTGACTTTAATAATCTTTCTATAATGAAAAACAAAATTAATTATTTAAAAAAAGGGCTTTTACCTAAAAGATTTTAATAATTAAAATAACATTTAATTTACCTACCATCTATTCCTTTTCTAAGAATTTGCAGTCAGGGCGTGAAACACTAAACACCTGTTAGATATACATTTGTGTATTTTAGGTACTCGCTTAATATGGAGTTTTCTTTGGTAACATTTAAAAGATTTAGTGTTGGTTATAATATTTTTCAAGCCTCGACAATGGAACAGTCGTGTTCTAAAACCGGTGGACATAATTATTATTTAATGATTTTACATAAATAACTGCGTTGCTAAACTATTTTAAAAGTTTTTTTAAGTTTAAAAAACACTTGACATTATCTTCGGAATTTACTTTTGTAACACGCACAACGATTTGATTTATTACCCCACGGAGATGAGATATTGAAAGCTCCACCCCTTTCCTACGTCTACAGACAGGTGCCAAGATACATACTATATAAAATTTTCTCTGACTTTCTCCCAGACCCCCTTGTTCATATACGTATTACGATTTGTAAATCTAACTCTGTGAGTGAGATTTGACATAATGTTTTCTTCAGTGGAAATGTAAACGGTTAATCTATTTTGATGAAGAAGTAAAGGTAAAATTCAAGCATAAAAGTCAATGACTTATTACCTCTATGTGTTTAGATTTAATATTTAGTAGTGACACTGTTAAAAATAAAATAGGGTAATATTAATTGGCAAAGAATATCTTGATAATTAATCTTCGTAGCTTCTGGACCCGGCCAGATAAAATAAAAATATATGTTAACATATTACAACAGAGATGTAGAACGTTTTAAAGAAGGTTATATAGAAGTCTAGGCATCTACAGGGCTTATGATCTGTCATTGGCTGGTTAATTTGGGCACTTTACACACTGTGTAACATTCACCATTCTGCTCATATTTGACCATCAATATTCCTTCAATTCTTTCATCTGTTGATGTTTGTCAAGTTAAATAGCAGAAACCTTTATTTATGCGGGTGAGATTCATCTAATTGAATTATTTCACCTACATACCAAGCAACGCCTGATCTAAACATTTTAGCTTTATTAATTTAGATTTTCTAAAATGTTCTCCATCTCTGTTGTAATATGTTAATATTAACAGCTCCCCGGGGAGATCCAGTCCCTGTCTACAAAAATTTGAACAAACTCAAAATATTGTTGGTAAAAAATGTGTGATAAAAAATTATTTATCATTATGTGTAATATATACATATAATTTATAAATTACACATTTAAATAAAATTTCTTTGACTATTCATCCCGTTCTAAGACAGTAAAAAAATAAAATAAAAAACAGTAAACAATATAGAATACATAGTAAGTAGTAGACATAGTAAAAAAACAGTCAAAAACATAGTAAAAAACATAGTAAAAAATGTATTGAAAGACATAGTAAAAAATATATTAAAAAACATAGTAAAAAATGTAAATATATTTATAGTTTTAAAAAACATTCAAAAATAACACAGTAAAAACAGAGCAAAAAGTAATGAGGATCTACAAAAATTCAATCAATAAAAAAGCATATAATTACAATTCAAAAAAGAACATGAGATGGCCTTCTAACAGCCACCATCAACCCCTCAGACTCTCTGCGACCAATTTCACTGAGGGAAGTTGTCAGTAATTTCTTTAGCTTGTGGCTCTTAAAACATTTCTATGGTTCTGGCATTCTATTAAATAGCTTTTGTCCTATGTAGGAGTATTATCTCGGTGCTAAAGAAGTTATAATAAAAACTGTTTTCTTAATGTTTTAATTTTAATGAATAACCACAAAGTAAGCGCTTTCGTGTAAAGTGATATATTGTAATAAAAAATGTACCAAATATAAACGAAAAAATTGTAAATAAAAATAAATAAAATAAATATAAATTTTGTATATTTTTAAAACTAAAATAGTGAGTAAAAGATATCAAACTTTGCCAAGGCTTGGTTATTGGTTAAAGTAACGAAATGTTCAAAAGAACATAGCCAAAATAAAATATCGTATTACACAGAATATAACGCGACATTTTTTACTCAAAATATTTTTAAAACATTCGCGTTATATTCAGGATTAAAGATAAGTGAATTTTTCTTTTCATTACTGCTCCAAACATTTAGGTCGCATTATATTTGAGGCCGGGTTATATTCGGGCTAATACGGTTAACATAATGGGCCTTACTCGTAAACTTGGCATAAAGTTACGCCTGGGTATAGTGGAAGAATACTGATGGGAATTCAATCCTTATTACAGTGGTAGAATAAGGATGGTTTTTCCATCCTTATTTTCCACTATGCCTAGGCGCAACTTTATACCAGGTTTATAAGTAAGGCCCAATATTACTTAGATTTCTATAGGATAGATCTTCCGGCTTTTCGTAGATCTTTTCTCCACTAAAACAGTGTAAGATGAAGATGGATTGGCATGGTTTAGCTCAAAATCTTATCTGTTTATCGAGTTTATGAATATGTTGAATACCGTTATTTTATTGCCCTTGTTAGTCTTCGCTACATAGTTTTACGTTCTTTTTGTTCAGTTTTTTGTAAATGTGTTTCTTCGTGTAACTGTTGTATTTGGCTTATTTATTTAACACTTAATATACATATACAATAGATATACATATAAGGGCGGGCATATTGCCTTAAGGCAATTTCTTCCTACCTACCCAAACCGTTCAATTTGAGAAAATTACTAGTACATGGACATATTCTAAGGAATTATACTTTATATAAAGTTTATATTTGAAGCACTAACTTTGTGGTTATTCATTATAATAAAATAAATAAAACAAAGTTGTTTTATTTATTTGATTATACTTTATCTTCTGTTTTTTTTTAAAAGGCCTAGGCTGTATTTATAATAAATAACTTTTTTCTGCATAAATACAATATTTTTCCATGACGCAATAAACGTCCTTTTTTATTTTGTTTTATTCCATCAATACTTTAGAGTAATTACAACATGCAGTAAATAAACTTGTTACTTGAAAATTATTCTGGTGCAGACCATGAAACATGAATGCGATTCCTGGCACCTAACCAATGCCTACTACGCGACGTTTTTTTCTGATTTTTAATGAGTATTTAGATGAAGAATAATACTGTATAAATAGTTGTCATATTTATTCACTCGACGTTCGTTGACGGCGAATTGACCAGGCAAGTATAATGATTTTTGGGGGGTCCTAGCGTTTTATCAAAAAAGTCGAACGTGGGGACATGCTAGAAACAAATACTTGGAGTATTAAACCACTGCTCTAGTTATGCAATCCAGGGATGAAATAGAGAAATACGTTTGTGTGGACGCATAACTTCGTATTATATTTGAATCCGAAAACGGATAAAAAAACCAAACACTGTGTGCAATCCCTTAAGCTTCCAATATTTTCGTCATCCTGAAATATTTATACGAAACTTCAAACGCCTGTGTACATGATAGCGTAGTTTCATGAAAATAATTAGACGGCATTTGAGCATTTTTCACAATAATTATGGCTTTCAGTCATGTATACATAGTTTAGTTTATTTTATTTATTTGAACTAAAATAGGCCAGAAGGCCTAATGACATTAGTTAATTATAGCACAGAACACGCAGGCTTACGAAAAACCTCATTTAATTGTTGTTTAACCAACGCGTTATACATAAGTTTTCTACGTACTTAAATGCAGAACAAATTTTACAAAAAACGCTACGATTAACCGTATTATGGATACTTATAACAGGAAATTTAACGACATAGATATATTTACAAAAATATCAAATTTATCAAAACTGGCATAGATAATAAATTGTATTTATCCGCATCTTCCTCTCCGTTCTTCTCAATCCCTGAATAAATATAAGTTTTATATTGAGACGACCTTTTAACATAATTATGTATCCCTGTACTGCGGGCCAACTGTTAGTGACACCTGATTTTTATCATTCGAATCATTTCTATCAAACTTACAGTTGTTATTCTTATTTATATATTATTTAGGTGCGTATAATATGTACTTGTATGTTCGTTTTGAATCAACGTTCGCGTATTGTCATATCTACCTTGTTTTATTGTTGACATTATATCGTATTTACTGCATTTTGTGGTTACCTACCGTTTATTGTTGACATTATATCGTATTTACTGCATTTTGTGGTTACCTACCGTTTATTGTTGACATTATATCGTATTTACTGCATTTTGTGGTTACCTACCGTTTATTGTTGACATTATATCGTATTTACTGCATTTTGTGGTTACCTACCGTTTATTGTTGACATTATATCGTATTTACTGCATTTTGTGGTTACCTACCGTTTATTGTTGACATTATATCGTATTTACTGCATTTTGTGGTTACCTACCGTTTATTGTTGACATTATATCGTATTTACTGCATTTTGTGGTTACCTACCGTTTATTGTTGACATTATATCGTATTTACTGCATTTTGTGGTTACCTACAGTTTATTGTTGACATTATATCGTATTTACTGCATTTTGTGGTTACCTACCGTATTGTATGGGACTCGTTGCACATTATTCGTTCGGTGAGTATTGATTCAATTTTAAAATAAAATGCTTTTTTTTCAGAATAAGGTTTAGAAATTTACCATACTTTAAAAAAAATACAATTTATAACATTTCTTGACTTAAATTTTTACAAAAAGGTTTCAAAAGTAGGTATAAACTATTTTTTAAATTATCAAACTTCTTACCAAGCTCTTTCCTGTACCCTTTTTAATAGAATTTCATATGATATTTTTTTTTACTTACGCACACCCACACCAACACATTCGCACTATTTCCCTCATTCATTCCCACACGCACATATGCACCCTCTCCCTCATTCTATCACGCATAATCACATTCACAGACACACCCATGAATACAAACGTCACACACATACAATTACGTAAACTCTTTTCTTATATATAATGTATTATTAGATTTACTGTGGATTTTTTTAATTGGCTCTAGTATTGTTAATATATTTTTACTTATATTTTTATGTAAGAGCTGTATAAATGCCAAATAAAATAAAATAAATAAATAAATAAGTGGAAATCGAACCTGAAACCTTCCCTGCACGGGAAAGGGGGCCGCCCTTGAAACTCGTGAAATGTCAATAATATTTACAATTTTTCACGAGTTTTAAGTTTTAGACCTGAAAACTGTTAAACCATCGAATCTCTGATTTGTTTAAAGCGATAAAACGTTATAATTAATTCAACAATGTTTTGGGTATGTCCAAATGTTTTGCAGACCGGCTGGATTTCCTCCCTAGGGAGTTATTTAGATCTAAATTTGTTGCAACAGAGAGGTAAAAAACTTTTGAAAACAGACCGGCTAAATTTTCTCCCTAGGGAGTTATTTAGATCTAAATTTGTTGCAACAGAGAGGGAAAACACTTTTGAAAAGGAAAAATGGAATTCTAGGCATTTAGGCTTACGACCTGTCACTGGCTGATTTAAATGGCCCCTTTACACACTGTGTAACATTCACCATTCTGCCTATGTTTAAACATCCATTCTATGTTAAAATATGATTTTAAAAGATTCTAATATTTTTCTGTAGTTTCTATTTTTGGTGCACCTAAATAAAATATTGTAAAAGATACACACTCAAAATAATATTAATCTTTTATAATCTAGTCATAGTTTATTGCTTTCATAGGTACAAATCTACCAATATTGTGTTACTTATCTATTTATCGGAATTGCTTTTCTATAAACATCGACGTCTTTCAATATCTTTTAATGTAACATGTAACTCCAAATTATTTGTCTGTAATGAAGCTTTTATTACCTATTTTATTCGATTTCTTTTCTCTTATCTCGCGAAATGGGTAAATATATACCGACTTTCTATAGTTTTAGTGCGTAGAGAGCTTTTTTCATAGGTACATTCGTAGGGTGAAACTCGGGTACTATTTGAGTAATAAAATAGACTGTAAACTTTACAATTACTTTCTTCATACAGGATCGATAACTTTTTGTGTTAGATGGGCATTTTGTTTTTTTTTATATATTAGATTTATATTTTCATGTTGTTTTTTTTTCATCATATTGATCTATACGTTTTTTCAGCTTTATCTGCATATTCATAATGTTTAAAAAAAAAAATTTTAGGCTTATGGGTGTATTATATTACATAAAAATATGAAATATATTCACAAAAAAATATATAAATAGCTGTTAAATAAAAAAAATAAAAATATTTGTTTCACAGTATCATTATTCTATTTATTTTATTAGTAAATCAAACAGTATACCAACATTTGCAACAAATTTAAATATGAGCAACTCAGTAGGGAGAAAATCCAGCCAGTCTGCAAGAATTTGCAAAACCGGAGACCGGAGAATTCGAAAGACGGGAACATAACCCGGCATATATGTATTTAGTAAAAATTAGTTTTAGGGTCCTTAAAAAAAACAAAACTGTTAACCGGAATCATATAATATTTGGCTTAATTAAATTCCGCCGCTTGATGGCAGTTATTATCAGAGATCGCTGCATCCATTTAATTATTTTTTTTTATATATTTTAATTTAAACAATTTATTTATTTATCATTGACATAAACATAGATATAAAATTGCTTTGACTGTCTAATTAGAGCAAATAACCCAGTTATAAGACAGTAAAAGATATATAATTTTTAAAGCCAAAAACACAAAATGTAATATTTCCACCACATTTTCAAACAGTCTATGGCAATGAACCTCCGCTTCTGGATGTTAATATTGCTAAGCAATGTTCACAGACCGGTGCACAGTTTATTGATGTTCAAAATATCAATGAGAAAGATGTGGCCGACACCATTAAACAATTAAGTAATATTAATTCTCTTGGTCCAGATTTTATTCGACGTTATTCTTAAAAGGTTGCGTGGAACTGATCAAAAAACCACTCTGTTTTTTGGAGAAAAAAAATGTAATACGGGGGTCTTCCCAGAAACATGGAAGACGTCAAAAGTAACACCTATTTACAAAAGTGGATCTAAGTCATCGGTAGAAAATTACAGACCTGTAGCTGTTCTTTCTGCACTAGCGAAGGTATTTGAAAATATCATATGTAGAATCGTCACTTCCCGAGTAGAACCATTTATTATTGATGAACAGCATGGATTCAGGAAAGGCCGCTCGGTTGAGACCAATCGCAAACTACATCACGGAAGCTCTAGACGAAGGACATCAGGTTGACTGTTCACATAATGACTTCGCCGAGGCCTTTGATACTGTTGACCATGATGTCTTATTAAAAAAGCTCTATGAGATCGGTTTCTCGGATGGTATGTTAAAATTAAAGGCGAGCTTCCTCCAAAATAGAAACCAATACGTCTCGTATGGTCTTTTTGCGTCAGAAAGTTTCTATACTTTCTCGGGCGTCCCGCAAGGCTCTAACCTGGGTCCATTGCTGTTCTCTATTTTCATTAATAATATTAAAAAAGTAATTTTGAACGAGCGTTTTCTGTTATTTACGGATGACTTAAAACAATTCTTAAATGTGACAACTTTGGATGATTTTCGTCTTCTCCAAGCGGATATATCTAATATATGTGAATGGGGAAGGCATAACAAACTTAGGTTTAATGTTTCCAAGTGTTCGGTCACGTCTTTCACTAGGGCCCAAAAAACTCTATTTTTTCGCTACAAAATGAATGACCAGAATCTGATACGAACGTCAAATGTTAAGGATCTGGGCGTTAGATTTGTGAGTACCCTGATATTTCATGAACACATAGAGACAATCAGTGGTAATGCATTGAAGATGTTGGGATTCGTTATGCGTACTGCCAGGGTTTTTAAAAGAGTTACTGCTATGCTGAACAACATCGCTCTGGATGTGGATCTGTTCCGTGTATCCGAAGGGGTTTTCCGAAGCAGTATTCTCCTACTATTTTGACAAGAGTCTCTTAATGTATTTTTTGTCTTTTTATAATATGTGCGCATTAAATTTTAGTTTGTAATGTATGTTTTATTAAACATTAATTAATTGAATGGAATTGAAATCCACCCGTCCATCCACCAATTAACTAATTATTACAAATGCGAAAGTGTGTTTGTCTGTTTGTGTTTCATTCACGTGGCAACGGAGCGACTGATTGACGTTATTTTTTTTGCAAAGTGAAATAAGCTACTTCCTTTTCAGAAACAATAAAAGTACACTAAAAAATAATGATATATAGCAACAGTGAGCAACATTATTTAAAAATGAGTAGGCGGTAAGATGGGATGTAAAAAAGGATCAATTTGAAATTGATATTTTGAATTTCTAAAATTGACTTACTTTATACATGGTGATTTGAGTAAAATTGCTTTTCGTTTTGAGTTTTAAATATTGGGCTATAGTAAGATTTTGGCTTTGTGAACAGACATAACGATCTTACGTCGCCATAGACGGGTCGTCGTATTTCTTTCATATCAATGGTCGGAGGACCGGCAATCGATACAATATATCGTTCCATCAGGAAAATTTATATTGCTAAACGACAAAACGAATAAATTATGTAACTTATTTATTTATTTACATTTGGATAATTTATATAGCGCCGTTTTTGTGAAAATCACCTCAAGGGCGCTGTACAATAAATAAATATCCCACCACGTCTTGCAGCTACAGAGCGCATGGATGGTTGGGATTCTTGTTCCTCGTCTCCAATTATGATATACAGGAGCTAGATTACAGCACGACTTGCAGCTACAGAGCGCATAGATAGTAAGAAATCTAGCCCCTATTTACATTTTTTATTTGACAATAAAGTTTAGAGATTTAGTGATATTAAAAAAAAAAGAAAACAATTTATAAAAATAGAAGTTAGATTACAACAAGTCTTGCAGCTACTGAGCGCATGGACGGTTGGAACACTAGACCTCATTTACTAAATTTGGATATTTGATAGTTGATAACATTTACCTATTGAAGCTAGATTACAAATCGTCTTGCAGCTACAAAGTGCATGGACGAGTGAAATTCTGGCCACTTAAAATTATCAATAAATTTACAAAAACAAACATTGAGCATAATAGTTAATTCATAAAGTGTTAGTGTTAAATAGTAAACAATAAAAAACTAAACAGATAAAGCACTTCAACACTATGGATAACATAACACATAAAAATGTCCGAAGGGTAGCTTTCGTAAATTTCGTCAAATTTTGGGTAGTCACTAGTCACTGTCGCACAAGTGCAAACACATGTTGTTTGTTTAATTCCTAGAAGATGGTCCGGTCCACGTGTAGTTGCCGGAGGGGGCAAAGAAGCCTATTGTTCCAACGACTTTGTATCCATTTTAGTCTGTATTATTTCGTTTTATAATGAGTATGAAATTCCCGCTCAATTTTATTTAATTTTTACATTATTATTAGACAAAAGTGTGTATGAGAGTGGTTTGAGGATTGACGTATCACTTTGTATGTACGAGTATATTTATCTTATGTATATAAATACAATAAGTAAAACAAACACATGAAAAACAAATGAAAAACAGTATTTTTGGAAAAAGTTGTTAAATAGTAAAAATAATAAAGATTTCCAAAATTGATTACATAATTTTATTTTTTTTCCACATGTAAGACATCCAGAGCCCCGATTACAATGGGAAGTTAACTGAGTTACCTTCGACTGTCTATAAAAAAAAATCGCTAGTTGTGTACGTAAATGGGTATATTCGCATGAACATTTAAAGTATCTTCGTCGCTAAACTATAATTAAATATGTTTAGAAGAATAAATTGAATGCATATTCTGCTTTTCTGCAAAACTTAATTTTACTTTTTAGATAAAATTTAAGATAAATGTTAACTGTAATCGGGGCCCAGGGCCCCCGATTACAGTGGGAAGTTAACATTTATTTTTTAACATTTAATTTTTTCTTTTAAATATTTTCAATTATAAGTTACCGATGAAGATACTTTAAATGTTCATGCAAATATACTCATTTTCGTACACAAATATCGATTTTTCTTTATAGACCGTCGAAGATAACTCTGTTAACTTCCCATTGTAATCGGGGCCCAGGAGACCCTATCATAAGCCAGCACTCTTGCCTTCTCCCATGTCAGTCCCACGTCCCTTAGCTCCACCGAAAGACCGTCATCGACGGCCTTCCAGGACAGCGCGGCAGAATATAAATTACGATAGAAAAACCTTTGCTAGACTCGACTTTTCTTTGACTTTTGACTGATCGAAAAAATTTAATATAGGAACTTACGTCAGATCTATGTCCCCGGAGATTGTAGTTGGTCCGTTGAGGAACATCCGCATTCTTCCTGCAGTGGCTAGACGTGAAGGTGACTCCAACTATACCCCTGACATTTCCCGTAGCTAGCCACCCCTCTTGGTAGTAATTCGTTCGGTTTAGTTTCCACCCCTCGTCCTAGAAAAAATACATTATTTAATAATCAGAAGCAGTGTACGTGGGGCGCTCACTCCTAATGAGTATCTGGCCTTGCACCTTGTAAATTGTTTTACTTATTTTTTCAAATGAATTTGTTCATTTTACTTTATGTTTCATATTGATTTTACTTTCAGTGCATATTTTTTATTTCTTGCAAATAATACCTATCTTTGTATCATAATACCATATTGTAAATTTAAATCAATAATTCTCTTTTTTTTCGTAAATATTAGTAACATCAAAAGTGTGTTTTTATTTATGTTTTATTGTTAAAGGTTTTTTTATGGTGTAATTGACTAGAATATTTAGTCATTCGCCAAAATCTTTGAATTTAACAATATTTTTCACCAATTTAAATTAACTTTGCTAGAAAATGGGAATCGGGTTGTAATAGAGCAAATATCAGCCCTCTCAAATCTAATTCGGAATTCGCAACAACCGTTTGAATCCGACCAAAACAACACATTGTGGGTAAGGGCTAGCCTTTCTTTTCTGTTTGCACGCGTTTTCTAATAAAAATGGTCGATTCTGAGAATAATTTAACTTGAATTTATATTTTGAGCTCTCAAGGTTTTTATAAATTTGTATTGCAATTCGAAATTCGACTCTATAATTTTGTTGTGATACTAATAGTAAATATGTACCAAGAATAATACATATTATGTATATACTAGAAGTACCTACATAATCTAGCCACGCTCTACAAATTTTAACTTGGTTATTATTATTTTAAGAACGGATCGAATAATATATGTTACGTACTCTGCTCAATTTTGGTATGTACATCGCTATGTTTTTTACATTTGTTGGAAAATAGTGAACATACGAGTACGTAACCAATTGAATGGCATTTATTACATAGCGACGGAATGAAATCATCCGTTTGATCACGGAAATAGTTCTCAATTTCATTTTGAGAATCATATCCAGCGGACATGAAATATTTCCGAAGAAATCGTTTGAAAAGTATCCGGAAGTGAATTTTTTATACTTTTTTTACGTCTAAAGATTTCCGTTTTAGCGATGTTTTTCCTGCTATATATTGTAGAAAGCTCTTGAATAAAATTATGGAATTCATCTTAAAATCTCCGTATCTACATTCGTTTGATCTTTAAAACTTATCTTGTTTCTACTTATTTAAGTTAACTCATTTAAACAAAACATTTACGTCAGCCCTCTGAACGATTTTGAAAAGTAATTTTTTGAGTAAAATATCAGATTGGGAAAAACATAATTTCGTATTTCGCGCCCTTTTTTTCAACTAAGTATATCTTGTTCATCGGATCATACGATACGGCGTTGTAAAGTTGTGAGTGTATACTACAAACGCTTTTTTGAAAGTATTGTCCTTGGTCTGTTCAGTCGTAAACTATCGTGCGTCGAGTATTTTACTCTTTCGGTTCGTGCTGCACAACAGTAGGTCGAGCAATTTCGTTTTGGTGTAGTGGAAGTGAATTATGCACCACGCCCTGGCAGGCTTGTCGTCGAAAATGTCGGTAAAATCATGGAAAATTTCAATACAGACCGTCATGTTAGCAGTCGTAGCATTGCTTAAGAGCTGAGCTGAATATTGATCATAAAACCGTTTTAAACCATTTGCAGAAGGCTGGACTAAAAAAATGATCGATGTTTGGGTGCAACACAAGCTGACGCAAAAAAAACTCATGGCCCGAATTTCCATCTGCGAATCGCTGTTGAACCGCAACAAAATCGATCCATTTCTGAAGGTAACTGGTGATGAAAAGTGGGCCTCTTACGACAATTTAAAGCGACAGAGATCGTGGTCGAAATCCAACGAAGCGGCCCAGACCGTGACCAAGTCAGGACTGACGGCAAAAAAGGTATTGCTGTGTGTTTGGTGGGATTGGCAGATAATACTCTACTATGAACTGCTTTTCTATGGCCAAAAGCTCAATTTCGCCCTCTACTGTGAACAACTCGACCGTTTGAAGCTGGCGATTGAACGGAAACGGCCAGCATTGGTAAATAGGAGAGGAATCGTGTTTTATTAGGACAACGCCAGGCCGCACACATCTTTGATGACGCGCCAAAAGCTCCGGGAGCTCGGATAGGAAGTTCTTATGTGTCCACCCTATAGTCCGAACCTGGCATCAAGTGATTACCACATGTTCCTGTCTGTAGCCAACGCGCTTGAGGGTACAAATTTGGCCTCAATCGAGGCCTGCCAAAATTTGAACAAGGGTTTCTACGACAGGGGCATTATGAAGTTGGATTCTCGTTGACAACAAGTTATCAAACAGAACGGCGCATATTTGATTGAAATCAAACAATTGTAACACTTTTTATAAAGCATTGAAATAAAGCGAAAAATTAGAAATTACTTTTTCCCCAACCTATTATAAATTTTAATCTTCTTGAGACATGTTAGGGTATACTCTTAGTTAAATGATAGAATTGGAGTAATGTATTTATTTTAAAGGGAATACTATTACGCTTGTATTATTTTTATGTGATACAGTCATGTATAATAAATTAAATTAGCCCTTAAACGTTTGATCACAAATTATTTCAGAAACGAACTAAAATTATGAAGGGAATACGAAAAAACCTAAGTATTTTCATGGCTGTTGCCCTGTAGTTCTCTATTTTTATAAGTTATAACACGTAACACTAACGATTCTGCCAACGTTAGAACCGCAATATTTCCTTAGTTTTTTTAACTTCGATCTAGGTATTATTATATAATCCAGCCCGTGTATATCTACATAAAATTTACCTGCTTATTCCTAATATTGTTGACTTTGGACAGATTATTGATCAAATAATCTTGAATTTTCCAAGAAACGAGATTGGATATTTGAATAAAATATTTTTGGTATAAGCATTAATCGAATTTTCATTAATTTCTTAATGTACGGAAAATTCTAGTTAATTCTATCAATGGGTAATTATTTATATCGTTTACGACCTTACAAGACTTGACTTATGTTATTTGATAAATTATTTAAGAAGCAGATTCAAATATTTGTTTTTTTTACAAAAAAAATAATTAAAAAGCCGGCTTACACTTTTATGTATCTACTTATCCTTAAATACTTAAAGGTAATCCGTGAATAGGTTAAACTATATTTTAGGCATTAATAGAAAACGTACAAAAGCTAAAGGTATTATACAATGATTCACCTAGGTATTAAAGATAATAAAGGATTATCGATTTTGAATATAAGAGAATGGGGTAACTTTTCCGATCATAAACCTTAACCTTCTCTAGCGACATAACCAATAACTTTAACTAAAGCGTGCGCCAGAGTATTTTCTTGTTACAAGAAACCATAAGACAGAACATGTAAATACATAATCATAAATGCAAATACCATTGAATAAACTTTTTTAATATGTTTCCTATATACGCGATATCTCCGGGGTACAATAATATTACTTATCCACTAACATAATATTATTTTCCAACCCAATTATTTTCCTAATAACTTCTACATAAACTAAAGAATGGTTATGAGAAATATGGTAACTCATTATTGCACAATTTATTATTTACGCCCAACAGTTATAAATATGGAATAAGTCATACAATATTATTTATTTAAATTTTAAGTGTACCTGCGATTTATTAATATAATGTAAGTATTGAATATTACAATATTTTTTTGTTTATTTTGCAGCAGTAATTTAATATAAAATTTTGAAGTTCAAATTAATATCAAACACTGATTATGAATATTATATAAAATCACCCTACGTGTATATATATGATCATCCTGACAGTTTATAGTTTTAAAAATATAATATTAAAATATGCTTGAGTTCCATTTTTTAATCACATTCGTGAAAAATTTGCATAGTATTAGGTCGGTTGAATATTTTTTTTTTTATTTCAAAACTTTCTACGCTGTATTTGGCGGGTTAATTGCTATTTAGCAATTTTTTATTTGTTCCAACAAACCAAACTAAAAAATAAATTTGAATCTTTTTTTTTTACATAAGTAACAAAATAAAAATCTCGGAAATATTTCGGTACATTCACTTATGATTGAATATGGAATATCTTTCTCCGTGTCTACATAAAACGTAGTTTTTGACGTTTCGGACTGCACACGAACTTTCAATATGCGCCCTGAAAACGAAAAACCCAAGCTACCAACATTATTTTCATATTATTTTTTTCCTAATTCGCACGTAAACTAATACAGTATGTTGAAATGTCATTATTTACTTGAAAAAAAAATCAGAATATCTACCAATATCGGAATGTTGCTTTTAGTAATAATTGATCGCATTTATTAATATCAATTACTTCATTTAATTTATTTGATTATCGAAATTACGCTTCAGGTTGCAGAGACCAGGATAACGTCAAACGTAGGTATTTAATATTGCAATGAAAAGGATAAAACGAATATAACCGGAGATCTAAAAAACGGTCCCTGGGGATTTTGTTTTTTTTTTCATAACCCACAAAACGAATAAGTTTGCCAGCGTTAGGTAATTTGATAAAAAACGAAAAATACTCTACCAACCTCAAGCTTTAAGTGCCATATAAATAGTACGAAATTTCAAACCTACCATAATGGAATCATTACCGAAAATACATTTTGGTTTTTAATTAACATCTGAAAGTTCAAAAAATTTTCATTGATGTTTTTTTACTGTGTAAATATTCGTTTTAACGAAGGTAAAGTCCACAGAATAAATTATTTTATGCTAAAGCACATTAGTTGCTCTAAGGTTGCTGATGAAAAGTTGAAACTAAAAATAACATGAAGAAGCTTTTTTCAATATCTATCGGGAATGTGGAATGAGAAAAATGTCAACAGATAGAACTGGAATTGAAAAGAAAATTGCATGGGTAAAAAACCCACCATCGACACCCGCTGGAAATGTTTGATTTTGCTTTGAAAACGAATTTTATTGGTGCCTCTATATTTCCAAGCGTTATTCGAATATTTATAATACTAGTATAATGTGTAGGTTACAAGTTATAAGTAACACCGTGCCTTTCAGTAGGTGTTTTTTTTTGTTTTATTAATAAATAATAGGATTGACTATCTAAAAAATACTCCATACGGAGAGGAACTAAGAATTCAGTTGTGTTCGAAATAGAACTAATGCCTAATAAACGGAAATTAGGAATTGAACTGAATTTGTTTTAGTCTTGTTTATTTGTCCTTTATTTATGACTCCAATGATTAAACAACTTATTGAAATACAAATATATAGTTTGGAGGGCACTTATTCTTTTGCTAAAATAAAAATTTAAGTTAACCATAAATGCTGTAGCTTTCAGTCGGTCCAAACACTAATAAAGGTGTTATTGATAGTTAAACTATTAACTTTGTGGTCAAACATTTTACTAAATGTTATTAAATATTTGTATATAACCACTTACTGACTTTTCTTAAATTAAATTAATTCTCAAACAACAGAATATTTTCATAATTTAATCAGTGCATGTTTGTCCTAATCAGTGCATGTGCTTATTAAAATGCATGTCATGTTGGTTTTATGTTTTTGTGCAACAAATATGATGAAGGTGTATAGTGGGTTTTGCATGTTGGTTTGCATGTTGGTTTAATTGGTGCCCTGACGAAGAGACGGGTACGTCTCGAAATCGGTAGAGATAGAAAATTCGGTAAGCGGTTATGTACAAATATTTAATAACATTTACAAATAAAGGTGCTATAATTCACGCGAAAATGTCACAGTGAGTATAATATTTTTCATAGTTTATGTATCGAGGCTTTGCTGACAGAATGCAATTAAGTCATTTAAATAAATTCCGTTATAATCGCATTCGAAGGTTTTTTATTCTTTCGCATTATTTTTCCCAATTTTTTTAAAATTTTATTTGTTAAGTTAAGACATCTTGCACCTATATTTTAAAATATTCGAAATATGTAAAGGCTGTTGACTTAATGCATTGTGACAGTATAGCCTCGATATGTCTTGACAATAAAAACTACCAAATAAGTATTTATTCGAAAAATAAAAAAAGGTACAAAATTGTACACCATAATAAATTTACATCACTTGGCAGTCTCATAGTGGCTAAAATGTTGCCTGCACGTACGACACGTACGTTAGGGAGGGCCAATATTTTTTTTTTCCGAATTTTGAAATGAAAGGGGTCTAAAAAGTTGGCTTTTGGATTACTCAGAATGCAAAAAATATTCGATACTACTTTTGGCCCTCAACCAGGCTTGAAGTTTTCGAAAAAGTCGATTGTTTTTAGTAAACCGGCTGTTATTTCGTATTTAAGTAAGAACATCAGTCTAATTAAATGTTATAATGTGCATTAAACCTTATTAAATAAACATCTAAGGGCGTGAGTAGCACTTTGTTTTGTAATAAATGGGTAGCATTGTTTTAATAGGCCATTGTTTTCGTCAATATTACCCAGGCGCTCGACGGAATTAGTTCCGCTGAGTGTAAACTTTTTCCATTTCGGTAGTTTTAAAGCGCGTTTGAATTTGTAATGTGATTAAGTTATTTCTTTACTAACATAAAATAATTTTATCAATATAGATAATAACAAAATGTTCAGACAGTGATAAACTTCAAACCTCGGTTGAGGGCCAAAAGTAGTATGGAATATTTTTTTAAATAATTTTTACGTTCAATGTGATCCAAAATGCAACTTTTTAGACCCCTTTCACTTTGATGTCTAAAAAAATAAAAAACCTCATACATCATCGGCCCACTCTAACGTACGTGTTCCACTCCTGGTTCGATCACAACAATAAGATGCGTTTTTCTCAAACATGGATGTTATTATATGGACTTCTTTTCCAGTGTAATTGGGCTTCTTGGCCTGTCGTGGTGCAAGAAACAATGTACAAATTCAACATGTTTCTATACATTTATTGACTAACATTATTTGAATAGGTGCGAAGGTTTTCACGGTCACTGTTATCAATATGTTTCCTTTTTGGGTGATACCGTGTAAACACGGTACAAATTACTAGTACTTAAACACACACTTTTTTCTACAAAACATTCGGTTTACCCTGAAGATGGCCCCTGCAATGGTAGCCGAAACGTCGGAACAAATCCAACACACACGGTATCACCCAAAAAGGAAACATATTGATATCATTATTTGACTTGTTTTTTTTCAATACATCGTTAATATGACCATTTACTTCACTGGTACCGTAGTACCTAATCAAATGTTGTATGGGGATGGAAATTCAGTTAATTTCTGACTAACCCTCCGCTCTGAAGTCTAAATTGAAAAAGGGAATTCAAACGCTTTTTTTTCATAATTCAATCAGAAAATAAAAACCCTGCTTTAAATTACAGTATAAATTAAGTCGTTCTACAATCATAATGATTCTTGAATCATGATAAAGTCGTCCTTTAATTAAATAATGTACCGTGTTTGGAATTAATGAACAATAATTTATTACATTCTTAGTAAAATTGGTTGCAAACACGCGGTGACCTGGTTTTGGGATATATATATTTTTTTAGATGTTTGAGGGGTTTTGTGTAGCTACTTTTATTCTTATCGTAGTGCATAATGAACGGTGGTTTCAAACCTCAAAAGGGTCTAGAAAGATATCCTAGAAAGGGGAATGTTATTGGCAGTTCAAAAAGAAGATAAATTTCTCGTTTGTTGAGAAAATAGATTTCCCAGGAGACCTTAAAATAAAGGGTTTCAAAGTATAAAGTTTAGTTAAACATTGATATGTATTTATTCGTCCATAAACTATGTTTATTTTCACAATGTCAATGTGTTTTTTTTATTAAGGTACACTTATTCTTCCATCCTATAAATTTATTCACATATTTATTCTTTAGTTTGTTAAACTTTGAAGATCCGTAAATAGTACCAAATATACAAATATCTAACTATTTAGATCAGTGATTCCCAACGTGGACTATATCGACCCCCAGGGGTCTATGACAACCTGCAAGGGGTCTACGTCAACGAAAAAATAATTTGGGGGTACATGAAATGAAAATAGGGGTCCACGATAGTGGATCTCAACATACACTGGTAGTACTTCTGTACTTCTGGCTGCAAAAAAACATACCTGTTACTTATCCTGTATTATGGAATATAGCGAGCAAATTTTTAATTTCCTTTCCATCATCATACCTAGTGGAAAGGAGGTTCAGCGCTGTTACCAATCTCCTAACGAAAAAAAGAAACAGACTGGACATCATTGGCCGAGGAGATTTAAGATTAAACCTGACAAAATTGACGCCAAATGTTGATAATTTATTATTAAAGCAAGCAAGGTTCATCCTTCCCACTAAAAACATTTACTTATTGCTTAGTTTATTTTATGTTTATTTTATGTTACGTTTATTTTATATAACAGATACAAAATTTTATTTTGAGTAGTTTTAATTTAAATTCAATTAATAAATGTATAAAACTTAACATTTGTTTTAACTTTAAGTTTTTAACACTAAACTTCACTACAGTTAGAAATTTATGAAAACACAATATCAGGTAAGTAGTCTACCAAAAACCGAAAAACATGGCAAGGGGTCTACGACACAAAAAAGTTTGGAAACCTCTGATTTAGATGAACGTTCTAGTATAGTATTTTTGACAATGGTTGCTAGATAATGGTTTTCCGCGGTGAAAATAATGTGATGCAGCGTGGAGATGAATTATAATATGAATTTAATGGTGATGTTTTACACTAATAAGTTATGAGCATGCATTACTGATTCAAAATTATTAAAAAATACACATGGGAAACCTACGAAACACAAGTTTGGTTCGATGCAATGTGTGTCGTACAAAAATGTATCAAAAATTCTAATACTCAATTACATTTTTTTGTCAATACTATCGCTATCATTCTTTTCCAACTAATCAAATCGTATTCATTAAACATCACCTATTTCATCTGCAAAAACGTCGTGAAATAGCGGATATAATTTATTAACTAAAAATTGCGTCTGGTTCAATCGACTTTCCTGAACTACTATGCAAACTTTCTATCAATGTTCCTTCCAAAGTTCTAAGAAATAACCTTCTTCTTCACATACCTTTTGTCTCATCTAATTATAGGCAAAATTCATATTTACGGCGAACTTTTAATATTTTTTTATGTAATAAATAAATCATTTAACATATATTTATTTGCAAATAATCTTAATGACGGACGGCGTTTGCTTTCGAAATAATTCGTAGTATTTTTCTTGTCTTTTGAATTTACATTAAATTACTATTCATTTTATGTTCGAGAATCTTTTTTAACTTACTGTGATGCTACTTGTGAAAACCTGTAATTGGCTTATTTGTTATTTGTTTTGTTATATATATAAGATAATTATAGCTGTTGGTTATCCAAATAAATAAAATAAAAAAAATAGTGTAACTCAATTACACTGATAACACATATTGAACCGTCAAGATGTAAAGTATGAAATATACATTGCTCCGCCTGATAATGTTGTAGAAAAAATAATGGAAAAGAAGTATTGGCGGGAAAAAAGCTGTCCCAAAAAAAATGTCGGCGACGGGACAACGGAATACTGAAGATCTAGGGCGGACGCTGCGCTGGTGGTACCAGGAGCCGATCGACACAAACAAGAAAAATTATCATCAATACTAATGCATAGATATATTTGCAGATTTTATCTAGAAATTGGATGAATTAAAACCGAATGGAATTATATTTATAACAGTTAATGCATTGTGATATTTTTTACGATCAAGGATCTATTGTGCACTGTATAAAATAGTCGTCAATTAGGCTTCACGTCATGCAACCCTCCTTTCTTCCGAAACACAATGTAATCCCATTTCGGATTACTAATTCAAGCATCGATCACGTTGTGATCCGATTGTTTGCGTTGGCGCTCCCTCCGATATTGACACCTCTTCGAAAGCCATCAATAATTCTCCATACCGACTACCGACCGCACCTACCCGTGCCTCTTATATTATCACCCCTCTTCGATGAACTTTAATTTCTTATTATTCGTTTCCTCTCATTCTACGCATCTGCGAATAGACGATAGACGATCGGCATAGACGGTGAAGTTAAAGTGAAAAGAAATATGAAAGAAGCATTCATGCGTGTGTAGATAGTGCCAGAAATTTCTTATAAGCGTATCTATCAAAAATTTATACGTAAATAATCCTAAAGAAATCGTTAAGGAAAAATACGCACAGTCCCATAAAATAATATGCCAATTCAAAGGTTATGGAGGATAGCGGTGCGAGTTTATGTATATTATTTTAGAAATGTAATCATTTTGCTACATCCAAAAACGTCATTATTTAGATGTAAGCTTGAAAAAAATATTTATAATAATATTTTAATTAATTACACAAAAAATCTTACGGAATCAAATCTGAAAGTAATTAAAAAAACGTTCTCCCAATCAAAGTTATTTTATTTATCTAATAGCTTTTTAAAAAAATACGATTCTTTCTCCAATTAACTAATTGTTTTTTTTTATCGCGTAAACTTAATTCTTATCCTGTTCATTTTAACATGAGTAGAAAAATGAACATGGTGTTAAAGAATTTTTTGAATGTACCCGAATGAAAACATTCAAAAAAGAAAGATCACATCTGTCGTGACATGATAAAATAATTCAAACGACCTTTATAATAAAGTACCTAGGTTATAATAACCACAAAATTAATATACTGAGACGATAAAATATAAGATAAAGAATGGTCAAGAATAAAAAATAAGTAGGTAAACATACCTTTGTAAAACTAATAACATAGAATGTAGGATTCATCCAGAGATGTTTAATTTCCATCATCATCATTATATGGAGATACATTATATTTACCTCCGTGTTATTCTGTTCTATCAAATGTTATTTTCTCATTTCGTATTGTATTGTGTGATTTAAGTATTCCGGACCCTTCAGAAATGTATATTGCAATTATTATCGTAGGTACCGTACTATCAATTATGACAACAAAGCAATGTGATTTCACTTACTAATATTTTGTCTTCTTTTACATCAGCGTTCGTGTTTCCATATCATTTCGTATTTTTTTTACGAAATTATATTTCGACCTTTTTACAGGAAGGGATGAAATTGTCTAGACGAACCGACCTTCTTCATCAAATAATTTACCAAACTCGTTTCTACGAATGGAATTATTGATACTCGCTTTAATTAAAAGTAAATAAAACGATGTGACGACTCACAATTGGTTAAATATAAAAAATACTGAAAAAACGACGACGATAGGAATAATCTTGAATTCTAATACATACAGGTTGGTATCGTAAGTATGAAATCATTGATCTGAATAGTGCGAAAGATCTTAACCAGACATAGAATTACTCGCAAAATGTGAACATATTACGTATATTTACATTTCTTGAAGGGAACAATAATTATGAAGATAAAAAATAAAAAATAATATTATTCCGAAATCTTAAAAAGTGTTCGTATTTAGATTTAGGTAAACCTAAATCTGACATTTAAAAGTTTTTTTAAATGTATCTTAATGTAACGCATTCAATTAATATTAATTATTCTTATAATAGCGTAAAATACTTATTCTAAGAATTACTTAGACGATTAAAATGTTCTTTAACAATATTTGCAATATAAAATATAATATATAAATGCCCATCAAATTTCAAGGTGGAAGATATCATAAGACGGGAAGCATGATATGAGCATTTTTAAAATTTCAAACATTGTAGGCAACTTTTCCACGTGTTTAATATATACAATATGTGTATATACGTTCTAACAATACTCTAAAATACGATTTAAGTAACACAAAAGGTATCCGATTTAAATTGAAAAACGATGAACCTTGAAAGGGTTATGGAGCATAAACACGTCTGCAATAAGAATTCTATACAGTATAGAATGATTGAATGTATATTATTATTTTACATTGTGATTTATGTCTTTTGTAGGTCGATTTAAAATATTTACGCGGCCAATGGAAGCGGGTAATTTTGACCAGTGCAGGATCAAGAGTATTGCGTCAAAATACTGAGCCGCTATTTTCTGCAGTGCGGTATTAAATACTTGAGATCTACAAATAAATACATAAATAATAAACATATCATAGTCTAAGCGAACGAAATAACACAAATAAATCGCTGGTGCTGGCTACACTTGTTCAAATGCATATTAAAAAGCTCGAGTAGGGGTAGAAAGTGAAGGCGAGATTTCGTTAAGAGTTTCATGTTTGTGACGTTTACAATAGCTAGATAGGAAAAATTAAATCTTTCCAAACAACGTCTTTATTATATTTGTGAGAACTCAATTTCCAGAATTTTTGACACTAATTATTTATCTCCCGATCGTGTCAGTGTTGTGCTAGAAGAAATTGTGGACAGATGAGTCACATTTCAAAAGAGAAGGCGTATTCAATATTTTCAAAATTATCATAGCTGAGCTATAGAAAACCCTCAAATATCACGACATCCAAAATTTCAATACCAATTTAGTGTTAATTTATGGACTCCAGTCCAATATTCCAATATTAAACAAAAACATTATAGGACATTTTGAGTTGCCACAACGTTTTAATGGTGAAAGTTGTTTAAATTTTCTTCAAAATGACCTTTTTGAGCTTTTAGAAGATGTCAATTTAGATATTGGACAAAGGATGTGGTTTCAAAATGACGGTGCTCCCTGTCATTATGCTTTAACAGTAAAGACATTACTTAAACCGGGAGTACCTCAAAAATGGATAGGTTGTGATGGCCCAATTAGGTGGCCAAATTTAAAACCAAAATGCCCGGTTGTATCATAAAAGCGTGCCAAAACATTTCGGATAAACATAGTAAAAGGATTGTGTAACTTCTATGTCTATGTCTAGTCTATGTGCAACTGCTTCTATGTCTATGTGCAAGTATGTCTAGCGGCACAACTGCGAAGCTCTTTTTACTTGCAGGGCTGCACTGATAGGAATACGTTTTTAAAATAATATAATGGATGTGAGTTGATATTCTTTTTTCATTCCCAAAATCCAGTGAAAATAAATAAATGGATCGAAATGATAAGGAATTTCAGGAAAGAATCTAATTGGGATCCACCAAAAACGAATATTGATTGATGACGTTAAAATACATTTTAAAAATGAGTATCCTCCAATTGGTACCATATGCATAATCGTTGAATGCAGCTCTGGTGTAAATAAACAAACTTAACTACTACTAACTAACTATGGGTACGTTTTCGTGTCAATACTTTTAAAAATATTTTACTTTATAGGGCGCGTCTATTTATCAATGTGTCAACGGCGGCATGTAATGACTTTTAGTTCTTGGTTATTTAACGTGGTTTTAATTTCAGGTTTCAGGTGTCGTATTAGTTTCAATCTCATGAAAATATCATGCTTAAAATTCTTAGAAAGTACATTAACGTTTTATTTTTCTGTTTAAAAATAAATTGTCATTTGTTGTACCTGCATGAAACAGTTTGCGTGTATATGTAGCATAATTTTTATATGCTTACATTGTGTTCAACCCTAACCTAGTTAATTAGCAGTTAGCCTGTGTGGAGTTCGGCCCTGGATGCGCGCATTCGAGCGAATATTGCATTTTCTATTTTTATAAGTCCATTGCTTTAAAATCAAATAGATTTCTATGTTCTTTGTTGAAAAGGGCAGTTCAATTAACGCAAGCCTTGCTTAATGTATGTGGCAGCCGACTTCTCTTTTTCCAACAAAAATAACACTATTCAAATATTAATTATTTACATTTTGTATAAACATAAGTTCGAATAAGTGTTTTTTTCAATTTACCGATATTCAGTCATTATCCAAAGGTATCAAAAAGTAAATCATAATGATATCTGTAAGTATTCTGTGACTGCAAGTCCACCCGGAAACGAATACCCACTGTCATCTGACAGTGAAGAAATTTAATCATGAACACTTGCTATGTGTAAACAATAGATTGTCAAAACACCCAAATTACTAATAAAAAAGTGCTGATACTAGCGGATAAAAAATCGTAGTACACGACCACAAAATCCCACCAGGAAGTAAAATGAATACTGGACAATAACGATATAATATAAGTGGTAGTATTTTTAGTTAGTCAACACCTCAGACAGTTCCAACTTGTAGTCAGATAGTTCAATACTTACACAGTTAATAACTAAAGTAAAAAGGCTTATGTAGTTACCCTCTCGGTTACATGTAATAAATACAACATCAACGCGCGACATCGTTTTCTTCTGTCACCACCAAATGGGTAGGAGCTCCCATGATTTCCACGTGCATAATTCCTACATATTTATAAACTCACGGGTCACTCTTGTTTGGCCAATTAATTGCAGATTTTGCTCCCAACTGGAATTGTCAGAATGGTGAATTAATTTGAAACATATTTGATTTGTTTTTTTTAAATGTGATATTGATCCCGAGTTGTGGATTCCTGGCAAGGTCAACACGAAACGTCGGTTCGAAAGGTCGTTTTACATTCGAGATACGGTGCATTTGGTTGACCAGTACTGTGCCCTATGAACCATTGGGAGTGGATAAGGAAATTATGATGAATCCTTAAGTGTTTTAAATAAGTACCATTATTACGATTAGAGTCAAAAGTATTAGGCAAGTTGATAACTTGTAAACTTGTAGATAAAAACAATGTTGAAATATTTGAATTTTCCCAGAACTGTAGATTATTAGTATCATTCGCAAACGAATGGCATCTTCACAAGTTCACTTATGTGTACACTCTTCTTTATGTTGTTTCTCAAGATGTGCTCTAGAAGATGGAATGAAAGCGCTCCCCTTTACGAGTACCTAACCCTTCTTATTATTTCTCTCTCTTCTCTTTTCTTTTCTCTCATCCTCTCACTGGCACCGAGAGCTCTCAAGAAGAGCTCTTCAAAATTACCAGAAATATCACAAACAAGATACTCTAGTGAACAGATCATTCAAGATGTACCCAGCTAAGTTGATTTTACGATTCTAATTCTAAAAAAAATAATTTATATCTACAGTGTATTTTTTACGAATGTGAACACTTTACAATATATGTATATATGATGCACAACTATGTTAATAATATTTTAATCTTACGTAGGTCGGTACAATTAACACATTATATTTAAAAATCCTTAATACCTACTTAGTTGATATTTTAGGTGTTGAATTGCATTCAATAGCCTAATAAATTTCAAAATGTCCAAGTAATATTCCGTAAGCAAGGTTATTAAAGGGCAATAATAATTACAATATTTTGAGTTAGTCCAAATGTTTTTAGACAAAATATTCCCTTCTTTAAAATGCTCTCCAACTCTGATGTAATTTGTAAATTACAACAATAATTATTTAATATATTATAAATGTTTTACATAATTGACTACGGCGGTTTTTATTTTGTAAAAAAACGAACGGAAGTCCACATAATATTTATTTTTATGACAATTATTTCGCTTTAAGGGGACATTTTGTGACACGCAGCCATTAAAAAATGCTTTTATAAGATGGAACAATAATTATCGCAAAACGTTCTTAAATTTTAAATCTGTATTAATTCCAAAATACGGATTTCCCAATATTTCATTAACCTTAATTTTCCATTACGCGTATTTCAGTGTGTGCTTTTTAGCCACCATATTTAAAAAATATTTTTTTCTTACGTAGGTAATATTACAATATATCTATATTTAAAAAGCTGTCCAAATATTACAATAAAAATGACAGCATTAATAATACAGAAATTAGTTTACCCGGTCGAAACCTTTTATCATTAAAAAGTTCATTAGTAATACGAGATCCAATCATTTTAAAAGCAGATAATATATTTTAAAGTTATTATTTACTGATACTTATATTGTAATTATTAATTACGATTTCAATTCAGGTTGAAATGCTCCCCCTTGCCATCATTATATAATATGTATAAAGGGTAGTTATTAATAAAACCTCCCGTTTGAGGGTAAACTCAAACCATCCTTTTTTCATGGCACTGACGTTTTCCAATCACGTTTCATAATTAAATGAATAAAATATTTTATACAGAGTGATCCGAAAAAAGGTGGCAGTAAAAATATATCATAGAGAAGAAGAGAAGATAAAAAATAGCCATTTTAATTATGGGTGTGGTTGCACCAAACATTTCGTTCCACGAGATATTTCATCGTCATCATCATTTCATCATCCACACGCAATGGTGCAAAGGGCATTGTTACACGAATGCAAGATGATCAGTCTTACAATGACGGGTGAAAAATACAATTATGGGTATGAAATCGAGAGAAGATTAGTCTGTCTCGTGGCATATTGGATGGTGCGTTCGCCTACCATGTTTGACGCCCGGAGTTCGATTCATGACAAGGTCATTTTTTAAAGAAATAACCCGCTAAACCCCTTTTTTCGAGGCTTGTCAGCAGGTGGGAAATGTAGGATATGGAAGGAAGCTTTGAAAAATACACCACAGAACCCAGACCAATTGAGAAGAAAATATTTTTTGGATTCTTTTTTGCAACTGACGGGAATCGGATCCGCGACGCCAGTTTCACGACCAGTCTAAAATCCTGACTTAGTTAAAAACAGAGAAAATATCAGATTATTTATTCAGTTTGTTAGCTCTTGGATTGAGAAACAAGAAATTCTCAGGGGTGCCCCATAATGTAGTGACCGATACCTGCGAAGTTCTCGTCTTTGAGAGAATGTGCAAAATGGTTGGTAAATTGAATTGTATGCATTGTCCAGGGAACCCAATGTCTCTTATATTTTGTGATGTTCTTTCCCATTAAACATAAGTAGTTTTGCCTTGCTAACCCTTGGTGTTGTTATTGTCAAACGAAGTACTAACAATCACCGTGACTTGATTAAATAAATGTAGTTAATAAGCTTTAAATAAGCGGTGCCACATACATGATTATGGTATTTATCTTTGACTTGCATGAGGGGCATCGAAGTTAAGAAATGTGTAAATAATAATAAAAATAATCTAATCTGATGTTATTAAATTTACAAAATTACTATAATGAAGGTAGGCTATTGTGATACAAGTAAATACAGTTTTTGCTACCATTTGTGTTTGAAATATGGTCATGAGGATAAATGACAATATCCAAAAAAGGCCCCCCATATAATTTGCCAAACTCACAGTGAAAGAGGCAGTGAAGGCAATAAAGCTAAGTTCAATTAAAATCACGATCTATGAAATTAAAAAAGAGTAATTCGTTTATTAACAAAAAAAACATTGCTTTTTTGCATGAGTGAAACCGATAGGAAGACTCACGGTCTTTAAAACGATTTCGGGATGTGGTCCGTGGCCTGGCACCCGAAGAAAAGAATAGTAATTTAGTTTTTGTTTACCGTATGATTGAGATACGCAGCATTTGGTGTACTAATGCAGTGCCCTATGCACCATCAAATTCTGATATTGAAATTGTGATTGTTGACTCGGGGTTTTCCTAATTTAAAAAGACACATCAATTTGATTTTTTTTTAATCCTACGTTGGTGAAAAATAAAAATATAAATAATATAAGTTACGTATATTTCCATATCGTCGGGATCGTGAACATCGACGCAATTGATTTTCCTAAACTTTACGCGAGAGCGGTTTGATTTTTTTTTACATTTTATGTCACAACTTGATAAGTGCAAAAGTACACCATGATTTTTTTTAAACCTGTAAAAAAAAAAATTGTACAACTTTTTCAATATCAAATATAAAATAAAGTCAATGTCCCATTTTTTGCACACCCGTCGTTGTACTGCGATCCTGACGATATATTTATAAGGATTTTTACTAACAAGCTATTGTTAAATTTAAAAAAATGTATTATGTTGTGTAAAAAAAAATAATTGGCGAAGAGATTTTTTTGTAGTTTTTTTTTTTGTTAAAATATTTTTTGTCTAATCAAACTGCATTTCAATTAAATAAATTAATACATATACCTATTGGTAACATACCTAACGAAATCACTTTAATGAGAAAGTTCAGTGCTGCGGGAAATTGGATTTAAAAAATAGTTAATTACAAGCGGTAAAAATTAGAGCATTCAATTGTTTGTCAAAGTTTCTCGAAAAGTAATGAAAAATTAATAAAAACGATTTTCCGATTTAATGATAGATTTCCGGTTTCCGAGAACACAACTCGCCAATCAGCAAAACTCACCGACTAGAACTTGTGATGCCACGGGCAGAGTAATTTCAAAATTGCGAAACATTAAAAAAATCATAGCGCTGATAATACGATACAAGAAAATATATAAATGTATTTATTTTATTTTTTGCTTTGCTTGATAGTCTATAAACAAATAAATAAATATATAAAAAGCACTGAATTTTCTCATAGCGATGAAAATATTGTTTTTGCGTATATTTTATTTGATCCACCTAATAAATATGAAAAAAATATTTAAAGCAAAAATGAATTACCCTAGAATCCTATTTAGAAGAAAATATAGTTAATTAAAAAATACATTTTAAAAAATATCATTAGATATAATACATATTACAAAATTTCACGTAGATAATGTAGATAAATTTGGATTATTTTTACCGCCAGAAAGAAAGTTGACAAAATACAAAAGGGATGTTAAAATAAATTATAGATTATAAAATAAACATATCAAAATATTAACTATGGGAAATAAAATAAATATACAGTAATAAACAAACAACCTACAAATTACATAAATATTGTTAGCGATGATAGCTAGGTATTTCACTAATTAAGTATTAATAATTATCCAGTTAATTTGTCAAATTAATAACAGAAACTTATGCACAATTAGGACGAATAAGAATATTAAATATTACAATAATTATTATTTATAATGATGTGCATTTACATAGATATATTTGCTTAGTGACATTTTATTGTTACGTATTATTTGCTAGTATAGAGAAACAATATTAACTATTTTAAATAGCCGAAAGTGGCTCATATAGTAAATATATACGAGAGACAGACGAGAGAAAATAATATAATTGTTAGGAAAACAAACCTCTGGAAGCTCGTCTGGCACTTTGCCCATCCATGACAGAGAGAGAATAGAGCAGTCACACTTTGCACTTGTATTTTGTTCGAAATGAAGGTGCATGGCGAACTATTTTTCACGTTTAAATGACGAAAACCCTAGCATAATAAAACAAATACAATAGAGCTTTCGCGTCTTGTCAAGTTAAACATCTTAGCACTCCAGTGAACACACTAGAAGACGCTGGGAAATTAAGTAAACGTTTCAAAAAATATCATAAAAACATGTCAGATTTAATTTTATTCGCGAGCACTGTTGGAATTAATTTAAAGCGATATTTAAAAACAATTTGTCCGCCACATAATCTACCGCTTTTACGCTGGGTCTATCCGCCGAGACTTTGATAGTAACATAAATTTTCACGAGAGCAACGTCAAACCACCCCTAAACATGTCTTTGTATTGATTTCCCGCTACGAGAGGGGGAAACTCCAGGGTAAACGTAAAATGTTCACGTTGTATTCACCTCCAAAGTATTTATTCCGAACGGAGACATCTAACGGCAATAATAGAAAGTTATTTGACAATACTCGTAACCGTAACGTTCTGAGCGTCCTAATTTTCGTGCGCATGCGCCGCGTTCGGAAAATTATTTCGTACTTCCCGCGAGCGCGAACTGTCAATATTTCAAGTTTGAAAGATTTTCACTGCTAAAACTATTCCGCGCGATCTCTCCGCCAGTGCTGAATTTATTTCAGATATTGAATTTTGACCTAAAAAAATACTTGTCTTGTCGCCAACTTTCCAATCTCAGACATTGTTTCAATTTATGAAGGTACTGGATATTAGACAATTAAAAAAAAGTCATTGACACATTTCTGGTCTTATGGTTACAAGAGGAGATCCCAACAGAATGGAGGTATGAGGTTTTCCTGTATTTGAATTATTTAATACCAAATACACGAACGACTTTCACTCAGAGATACTTCTCTTTTGTGGTTTTGTCTCCAAAACGAAAGTCATTTTCAGAAGATGTATACAAGTGTGTCTAAGGGATAAGACCATTGCAGGAGACTGCTGCGAGATATTGCACAGATTTATTAAGCGTGTTGTCCAGATGTTTATGTCATAACTTTTATTTGCAGTATTCCTTAATAATATGCATGCTTCCACTTTCTATTTTGTTGTATCCCAAACTCAACACAGGGCTCTTGGCGTCATAGAGTTAGGGATATGTTACTATTTTTTCTAATAAGTATGTATCTTTATATGAATAAATAAAAAAGCTTACTATTTTTTTAAAGATATGAAAAACTAAAATTCTAGATACCTAAAAAATGCATTTTTCAGAAATAGATTGTTGGATTTTCAAGACCAGAATACAATTCGATACATTGTATACTATGTTTATGTACTGTATATTGTGCAATTTTCATTAAAAAAATATATTAATTTTAACTTTAATGTGGGAAAACTGGTCCCTTCTAATATATTTTTTAATAAACGTAATGCGCGACAGGCGCGTAAGGTGAAAATATTATTTTTTTTCCGTGTAGAGAACAGGTTCTCTAACTTATTTCACACACCGTCCACTTAGAAATTTTCTAAAGCCCCCCAATAAAGCAATAAGCTTAACACAAAGCAAATTAAAACAAAGCATTATTTCTTGCTGTCAAAGGGGGGAGGGAGAAGTCGATACATGAGATTTCAATACCGACCGGGACCAATTTGTACCTTTTATATACCCTTTGAAAGGCTTTTTAAAATGAGTCATCGCCCCCTAGACCGCCTCAATGCCCCCCAATTTTTTTTGGGCCTTATACCGCCCCCTGAATGCCTTCAGCACCCGCAAAGGGGCACTATCCCCCACATTGGAGTAGAAGAAAAATGATCCTATGGAATGAACCAATTTTTTTTTATTATAAATGCAAACAGAGGTTACAGAGAGTGAGTAAATATGAAAATGGCTATAGTTGGGATATGCACTGGCTATTGGCTAAATGAAATAAAGACGAAAACTGTCTATGTTCGGGTCCCGCACTCTAAGGGTCAATAACATAAAATAAATAAAACGCGTTTTTAAACATTTACAATAAATTTTATAAGTAGTTCATCAATTTCATTATGCATGATATTATATTTAATCTAAGCCCTTCAACAAATTCTTTTTTTAATGTTGCATAACACAATACATAACCTGATTTTTTATTATTTTACTTTTTTTTTAATGCATCCACATGATTTTTTTAACAAGGGAGTAAAAATGCACTGTAAAATACAATACCAATATGTGTACAGTCCATTAAAATCTTTAATGGTCCTAGCTTTACGTGCGTGTAATAATAAGTTTTTATATAAATCATTCAGTGTACTTACTAACACAAACTAAATATGTATGTTTACTTTGTTTACCGACAGGCACTAACGCATTAACACAGGGTTATTAAACATTCAAACACATTATATACATACCTGTTAAAAAAAAGTTTTGATAAAAATTACATAATTGTTTTTCACAGCCATATTCTTACAAACAGCGTAATTACCATAAAAGGTTATTATACAATTGAATGTTTCTCGATATTCACATAAAATTTGTTTAATATTGTTAATAATAATTATTTTTCTAATTCATTAATAATCAGTAGCAAAGCAATTTAAAAATTAACGATATATTAACGATATGCTTATTTATCGTTTCAGAGATGTTTAAGTTTTCATGTGTTAATTTTTCAATGATTTATTTTGAGCTATTAACATTAATACGTCCAAGAAAATATGACTTTTTAATTACATTCACGTAATATAAATTTTGAGCTCTATATTGTATAAATTTTATGATCACAGTAATACATATTTTTTTAAAATTTAACTATCAACAACAATTTTTTTAATTTAAAACGTTTAAAAGAGGCATTTACAACTATGATTTTTTTCAGTTGATTAATTATTTTTTTAATACGTACCTAAAAAATAAAAATAATAAATTGTACCTATACAAGTTTTGTAAAAATATATCATTTTACACTTCCTGAGCCACTTAGACTATTAAGAATATAACTTAAATACAATTTTGTATGAGAAGTACATATATATATATAAATATACATATATATTGGCGTGCATGAGAAGATGTATGAATATAGAGGTAGCAAAATCTGTATGCAAAGACAAAGTGATATGGTATTCTATCCTTTCTGCCTACCCTTATGGAGAAACGGCATGATGGTTTGTGTGTTTGTTTTACAATTATTTATTTATGTTATTTCTTTTAAGTCTCCCCATAGTGAACCTATTTTAACTTTAACGGGTAAAGGAATTGATAATGAAACAGTTTTCTCCATACAACTACGAAAAATACCCTTAAAGGTGTCCACCAATTCTAGGGGAACCTCATACATTAACTCATCGTGCAGTAACAACACAAGTTTAATATTATGAGATTCGCCAAAATGTTGCTCAATTGTTTTATGAATCAAAATCATCGCAGATTTCAAAATATCAGCAGCAGATCCTTGTATTGTTGTATTAACAGCTTGTCGTTCGGCATGAGCTAAAAATAAAAAGTGAAAAAGTTAAAAATGTATCTTAACACACTTTGTGTGGGAAAGGTAGTTCTACCCACGCGGCCGACTGGTACTTATCGGCAAAAAAAATAGAAATACCCGCTACGCCTGCTCCACTTTAAAGGCGAGAAAGGTAGATCTACTCGATTATTTCGTTTGAGTATTTTATGTCAATACTTTAAGATTACACACTCCAAATTACACACACTCATCTATAAAAAGTAAGATAATTTGTCATTTCATTTACGTACACATTTACTCTTGCACAGCTCTTATGAGAAACATGAGAGCTTGTGCATAAGATGATTTGTTAAGTCAATGAGTTGATAAATTATATCCATATTTTTATTTTATAATTTGTGAGCAGAATGGAGACATTTTAAATTTGTATTTGTAATATGAATACCTGTATGTTCGTCATTCTGCCAAAATAAAGACGAATACCTATATTTTCTTTTATGACGTGTTATGAATATAATTTACTTCTTCTCTTATTTTTTATTGGATTATCATAAGTGGTAAATGGTGAGTGAGTATTCAAAATTTAATTAAAAAATAACTGATGGTTTAGGAGATATGGCGATTTTTTTGACCGCTGCGTTAACTTGTTACATTAGCAAAGCCCACATAAAGTGTGTTAATTATCAGAAGAAAGATAATTGAACAATTAATATACATAATAATGATTTACCATATTTTAATAAGTAGTCAGGCTATATTATAATGTGCACAATCACCGAAAATGAAATGAAATATTTTATTTATTCAATCACAACACAATACATAAATTGGATAAAGTACAGAGACACAGCTTAGAGTGCTATAAACAGAAATGGCCCGTGCCTGTAAACTTGCCCTGACTCTCTAGAAAATCCATGTTGAATGGGGGGCACTTGTAATTGCATATATTATTAAACTTGTTCTAAAAATATAATAAAAAAGAAAAGACTGATGATTGACATAATAAATGAATAGCTAAGAACCTATTTTTTATATTTTTGTTAATAGAGTGAAGTTTATTTATTTAGATTAGCCTTTTTTAGGTTGTTTTAGTATTGCTAATTCATTGTAATTAATTTAAATTGTCTTTGCTTTCTGAAATGAACTAAATTCATAATTTAAATATTATCAACATTGTGGAATACACAAATTAATATATAAAGTGGTGAAATCAAAACATGGCATTTGACTACGCATCGACACAAGGATGTATGCATTTGTTTTATAGGTGAACATTCTCGATGATGAATGGTATATATAAGAGTTGCTTACATCAGAATCCTAACCACCCTATTTGTGGATTTGAAACTGCAAAACTTTAATCCTTGAAAATAAATTAAATAATAATTGATGTGAGATACTAATGAAACTTACATTTTTCAGAAAACCCGGAGCTTTTGATGAGAGGCAAATACCTCCGTCTCCCGCTAAAGGTTTCAACGTACCCTAGTCTTCTACAATCTTCAATTACTTTATTGGTGTAAATTTTAATTGTTGGATAAGCAGCATGAAATGAATTCATAAAAACACCAGCCTCAAGTTCACAGACGTCTAATGTCTGAGCCAATGTTTTACAGCCCATACCATAAATGATTCCGTAACACATTTGTTTTGCTTTTTGTCTTAAATCGTCCTCAACCTACAAAAAAATAAAAAAATAGACTATACAGATATAGAAAATAATAATTTTAAAATTATCCCAAGTACACCTACCTCATCTTCAGATATACACTTCCATGTTGCAGCAATAGACTTAAAGATATCTCCATCAGATGTCACAATCTTTCTTAAGGTAATATCATTGGATAAATGAGTTAAAAGCCTTAGTTCTAGCTGGCAATAGTCTGCCGATATAAGTAGTGTTCCGTGGGCAGCAGGAAATATGTTGCGGCAACTAAAGAAAGTGTTTATACTTTCATTCTCATTTCTATTAAACAAAAGATCAGAGGGAATTTCAAAATTTCTAGGAATACTTTGCAGATTTGGTTCCTGCATTGACATCCTTCCTGTTGAGGTGTGTGTGCAATAACATGTATATATTCTGAAACAACAATAAAAAACAAATAAAATATAGAAAACAACAAATAATAGACATGTCATGTATATACACATTTATATATTCTTTATGTACCTAGTCTCTGTTGTACACTCTACAGCCTTAGCAGTCAAGGGAAATAAATTCTTGGTCAGAATAGCGCTGAGTTTTCTCCAGTAAATAACTATTTGAGCCAGTGGATTGTCGATTTTCTCTAGTTTTTTTTTGTTAGTGCTAACTTTGTGTCCTTTATACAAACCAAGAACCTATAAAATTTAAATAAATATCTTTATCTAAATGCAGTAATTAATAATAACAACATTATTTCATTATAAATTTATTTTAAAAAGTATATATCGAACCATGAACACCGAAACGTCGTAACAGGCAGGAGGAATATTTTACAAAAGAATAATTTCTCTTCTTAATTGTTAAGGAATATACAGCAAGTTTTGTTTTGAATATTTATTTTATTGATATTAATAAAATAAATGTATTTGTTCTTAATTGATAGAAAGAAGTGTTCTCTTGTAAAATATTGTTTTTGTCGGTTATGATGGTTTGGCGACCATGGCCTGATATATGTATTAATCAAACCTTAGCAACTTCTGAGGGAGATGTAAATCTAAATCGACGACCTGTTATTAAAAAAGCATGCTTCTCCAGTGAATTTTGAGTTGTTTTTAGGTTATTTAACATCTTTCCTGCCATTACTTTATCTATTTCTATTCCAGACAATTCACATTCTGCAATAACTCGTAATGCTTTCATCTCTAGGTCTAGAAGAAAATTTCATATTATTTGTACAATAATTATAGAAATAAGCTATCACCATAGATTTAATTCAATAACTTACTAAAAATATTAATCATTTTATGGTGTTTTTCTTGAATACGGCATTTCAATGTTTTTATGCTGTAATAAGTAGCCCACGCACTTAAACATGAAAGATCTCTGGGTGTTTTATTTGAAAAAACTGACGCTGAATCTATAAAACAGTATGTTTGAAGCTGAAAGTAATGAAATATGCAAATCAACAATTTAAAAAGATGTAAGTTTTTATTGGTGTAAATAAAATATTATATTTACCATTCCTGTTAATGTCTTGCGGTCACCTTCTGGATCTAAAAGCCAATCAGCTACTAATGGATCTTCCCAATGGCACTGAATTTTTATATCACAACATCTGTACAGTACCATAAATGCATATTTGCTGTTAAATAACATAATTGTTTTCCTTTTATCATTTACTACTGAACTGAGAAGTTGATAGATATCTGATTGAGGTATGCCTGCCTGTAAATTCGTTAAATCGAAATAATACCCAATATTTTGATCGAGTAAAACCGCAAATCCCTTTATACATTTACCAAGATACGCCTTCCTGTCAAGTGTAGATGTATTTTGATTTGAAATTCCTTTATTTTTAAGAATACTTTGTCCAATTTTGGGAACATTATTTTTATAATGCTCCATATCAATAAACAATGTTATGTTTGTAAAGCTCACAATATGAGAGCAGTAAGTTGCGAACAATTCACGATTACTGCAAGCATTCACAGAAAATACATTAAAATTTTCACCCTCTAAATTTTTAAATTCTAAACTGTGAAAATCTCCACTCTTAATATTATTCAGATAATATTCAGTAGAAAATGCATTTTGGATAGGTGTTTTCAGGATACAATTTGATATATTCATATTGATCTTTGGAAACCTTAAACCAGCACCATCAGCTTTTTGTTCCAAACACTTCCTTTTCTTACATTTCTTATTTTCTTTTCTTACCATTTTTCTCTTTGGTGTAACGATTTTTGTATTTTTCATAGATAACTCCTTTGTTGACTTGTTTTGAGAATTCAAAATAAGGTCACCAGCAGGTTGACTATCACATATTTTATCCATAAATGAATCATTAAATGGAAGAGCGAAAGCATTCTCAATTGATATCATGTTCACGGAGTTGATTTCAGATTCATCTTTTAATAATACTCTTTGAGGGGAATTTTCCTTATTGTTTTGATCAAAACCAGTAAATTGATTTTTGTCCAACAACCCACGAAGCTGAGTATCAATTTCAAGACTATCTTCAAACATGCTAAGATTTTTGGAATGATCACTTTGTAGAATACTACAGTTACTAGTGAAGCTAGAATCCTTACATTCAAACGGACTATTTAAAAATTGTGTGTTTTTTACATTTGTTTTACTATCTGTGAGTAAGCTAAAAATTTGGCCTCCTTTTATGAGATCTTTAAACATAGAATCAGAATCATTCGCTGAATTATCTATTAAGCAAACAGATTCTTTGTTTGATATACCATTCAAAAGAAGGTTCTCAATTATAGGAGTTGAATGATGCAAAGATGAATCATTATTAGTATTTACAAAACTGTTAGTAGAGTTTTTCTTTTGAAGTTTTGGATTAGGGGTCTCCATTTCATTAATATAAGGAATGACAGCAGAATTATTAACATCATCAATTTTATCTAAAGCCGTTGTGAGAGACTCCATAGTATTATTTTGTAGATGTGGTTTAATTATAATTCCTTGTTTAGAAGTCACTGGAGTATTTGGATCAAATCGAAATACAGATTTATTTTTAATTTCATTTCTATCTGCTTTACAATGAGATTCCACAGTACTATCTGGTGGCAATTGGTTGGAGGGCTTTAATTCCCATTTTACTTCAGTAACACCCATTTCTAATTGCAAATAAGTTCTTGACTCAATGATTAGAAGACCTGCTGCCTCTTTGGCAGTAACACCCTTTTTACCAGTAATCCAAATATTCTTTAGTGAATTCCTCTTTTCCTGGTCATATTTTATTTCTCCTTCTCTCTCTTTTTCGCTTTGAAAGGGAACAGCAGAAAGTAAAGCATTCTCTATTACACAGAGGTCTGCATTGGCCATCTGGCATAGTGTTTCAATTCCTGAGTTGAATAGAGCCCTTGCTCTTAGTCCATTCAATGATTGCAATCTCATTAAATCCAACAGATCACTTTGAATACCAAACTGTAATCGATCTTGAAATTGTGATACTAAAGATTCAAAACTCTTCCAGCCAAGTTGTCTGCTGAAAGCGGTTACCATGCCTAAAATTATATAAATCATTGATTACAGTGTACTTACCAAGAAAATACTTACACGTATAGCTATTTAAGAAAAAAAAATGCTATCTCACCTGCAAAAGTAGCGGCAGATTGCTGTAAACTTTGAAGCATTCCACGAGAACAATTGAAATTGGTTGAGACTGTTGATAAAGGCACTTCGTTAATCAAGTCTTGTAGTGCTAAAGCAGTGTAAAATCTGAAATGAAATATTTTTGTTTGGCAATAAGAACCTTTTAGTAAAATAAGAAATGTCTTCTTAATTATAATGTGGAACTACCTTCTGAGTACCTGTAATTTACATTGAATAGCTGATGAATCCATTTTTACAGAACCTCTCATACAGCGATAGATAAAACTTTCTTGAATCCCGACCATCTCTCCTACACGCTTCATAGCTTTACTCAGCGCATCCCATAAGCTCAACAGGTGCATCCAATTTATGTCTCCCCATTGAGAACAAATGCTATAAGGAGTAACAAGATATATCATGTGTAGATCTGTTTCGAGAACAAAACATTCTCTAGCTTTTTGTAACTCTTTAAATAAAGTGAGACCATCTTGAGGAGACATGGATGATGAGAGACAAGCTCTTCCCAAAGGAGTTGCTGTATAAAACAACTCGTTGGATACATTTTGCAGGCGTACTAATTCATAGTCCACCAGTTGCTTAATAGTGTCTCTGCAGTATTCCTTTATGGACTCATCATGATCCGAACTATTTAATAGAAGAGTACAATTAATAAATAACTGTAGATCATCGGGAGTTTTGGCAACTTGACTCGCAATCGATTCCAGAACGGCTCTAAGTAATTTGTCTCCACCTTTCAAACAACTCGATATTGGTTCGAAGGTACCAGATATTAATTCTTCAGCGGCATTTTTTTCATTTGATGAACAAATTAAAATGCTTTCTCCAGCGGAGTCAATCCCCATTCTACCAGCTCTGCCTGCCATCTGTTTGTATGACAGAATATTTATCGGTTTCGATCGAAATGTAGGAGATCTTATAATAACTCTACGAGCAGGTAAGTTGACCCCTGAACTGAGAGTAGACGTAGACACGAGTACCCTTATTGCGCTAGATTTAAAGGCACCTTCGATGATATCCCTTTCATCCATAGTAAGACCGGCATGATGATATGCTACTCCAAAAGAAATTGTCTGCTGTAAAACATGATCTAAACCAGACGGAGAATTCTTCAGCTGTTCCAAGACTTGGCTGATAGCCGAACCGTTTAGCTGCTCTCGTAAATAATTGCCATTATTAGACTTTGAATATCCTAAATTCCTAAAATTCGCTGCTATTTGTTGAGCCAAATTTTCGCACCAATTTTTAGTAGGGCAAAATAAAAGAACGGAACAATTCTGAAATAATGTCTCGAGACATAAAAACACAATATTGTCTTTATCGTTTGGCAATTCCTCCAAGGCTTCAACCTTTTTTACTAGTTCCATATTGCTGTTGTACAGACACCCAGAATAAAGGTAATGTTCTTGAAGAGGTATCGGTCTGAAAGTAGTTTTGTATAAATCAGCATCAAGCCATTGGGAGAGTAAAGAAAGGTTGGGGAGAGTAGCTGACATACCGATAATCTGAATATCTATTTGTTCGTACCTTCTGGAGACATATAACAACTTGGTAAGTAATAATTCTAGAATATATCCTCTGTGTGGATCTCCCAGAAGGTGTAACTCGTCGACAACAACTGTTCCGACATCAGATATTAGGCCGCTCTCTAGGAGACTATTCACCAAACTGTTGGCCTTCTCGATGGTGCAGATGGCCACGTGGACAGCCTGAAACCCGCCGGGAGGAGCATGGGATCCCATGAACCCTTCGACCCTTATTCCGCTGTCGCTAAAAATGTCTTGAAAGTAAAACATCTTCTCTCTTACTACCGAGACGAATGGTAAAATAATTAAGACTTTCTTTTGTCGCTCCAGAACTGTTTTGATTGCTAATATTTCCGCAACTAGGGTCTTTCCGGCAGAGGTGGGGGCTGAATATAGAAGATTTCCATTTTCATTCAAAACTTTTGAATTACTCAGACATTCTACTTGCCATTGAAACATATTGCTCACGCCTTTAGATCGATATTTGTCAACTATTTCTGGAGGCAGTCCCCAACATTCGAGTTTTCGCTGATCAGTAATAAGTGGTACATCTGACTTTTTCTCATCCTTGTTAAGTTTTATGTCATCGATACAACTTAGTCGCAGTTTGGAGTTGGTTCTAATAATTTCACTAAAACATTGTGTTTTATGAATGAGTGTAGATTGAATTGAAGTATTTTTTTGTGATTCACAAACTTTATTAGGCGAATCCCAAGTAGAGGTGAAGCCTTTGACAAAAGCTAGAGTCTCTTCGAAGGGTAGATTCTTCATTTGATGTTCATCGGTAAATGTTATATTCTCAACGAAATTACTTTCATTCAGTAATTCGTGATACATATGATTTTCTTTATCATCCATATTACGAAATTAAATTACATTGGTACTTGATATTTAAAATAAACACTATAAAAAATATCACAAAGTTTTGTCACATAAAAACAATTTTTAGATAGAATCTAGAAACATTTTTTTTATTTATTATTTAATAACAAAAACCTTTTTTCTACATCGTACTTCCGCATGCTGTCATTTCGATCTTTCTGATTTCGCGGCTGTCAACTGTCACCTGCCAGAATAATTTGACTTTTTAAAATCCTGCGTGTTCATTTATTCTGAGCGATCAATGATCGGACGATTACTTCAGGGAATAGGTCCTGGTTTTTATTTGTTTTGTTTTATAATCCGAGTTAGGTAATATCTAAACGAGATTACAAATAATTATTATCTAAATACATTATACTATTAATTAAATTCTGGTCATTCAAATAAATACGAATAATATTTCATTTTGTCATTCACTACTTTTATATAGATTTCCGGTATTAAATATGAACTTATTTTTGCAATAAACTTATAAATAAAATAAAACACAAATATATGATCGGTCTGATCAATGCTCATACCAGAATTTCATATAATAAAATATCGTATATGTATACACAACATAATAATTAAAACTAAAATGGCTACGAAAACGGCAGTTTTTTTAAACATTTTCTATAACTGATTCAACAATTATGTCAATTGTTGGTTAATCAATAAATAAATAACAAGCTGGACTCAAATTTTGGCTAAATTGCATAAGAGAAATAAATAAAAAAATATTTATGTGACATGTGAACTCTGTAAAATTAAAATAAAGTATGTAGGCTACAGTCCTTTTTAGAACAGGTTTACCTGGTAAAAGGGATTTTGAAATAAACCTTGCATATTAAAAATATAAAAATTAAAAATTACAGGTATAAAAACACAGATTTAGTTTTTAAAAATTTATTTTTTTACATTACAAAATCATTATTATTGTGTTGTGTTTGTGTTTCATCAAAAATACTAAACTTTTTGCTTAAAAGCCATTTCTTTTTCTTATTCCTTCAACACGGGTGCCTTATTAAAATATTTATTGATTTAACAAAAAATGTCGCAGTGCTCTTCTTTATCGCTAAGACAGAAACACGTGGAATGTTAGTTCAACTGTCTTATATATTTTACTTGATTAATTTAAAGATTGGTTAAATTATTAAAGGAAACTTTGTACTGGGCATGGTTGAATATTATTGAAGATGCCAACATATATTCCATAATTATTAAATAATAACACTATCAGGAATGAAGAAAAGAGGTTTTGTCAAAAGGAAAAATTAATATGGAAATAAATAACATCCGATGAATATCATTCTGTCATAAAAAATAATACTATGTCGGGTAAATATAAATAATTGACTTATTTACAGTATAATAATTTAAGTGTGCCAAAAAGTGGTTATCCTATAAATCAATACGTAAGGCATATTAGCTACTTTTTTCTGTAAAATGGTTGCTACGGAAATATTACCCTACTGAAGACAGAATAGGTAATAAAGGAAATTAATATTATTTTTTGTTAGCTTTAAATAGATAATTTTTTTCACTGTTTTTTTTTACGAAACATACTATTTATATGTAAAAACATTATAATCATGCATTATTTGCCTCTATTAATTTGTTAGTATAATACTATATTACTAGTCTATAATTGGCATTGTGTTGTACAATAAAGATATAACTTACATTAATTAGAAATTCCTAGCTGGACAACACAGGACAAATATAATAATATAAATTTATGTAATAATATAAAAAAATGAATATATAAATACTACTGTTATTTGGGTAGGTATCTTAACTTCATTAAAAACAATAATATATATATTATTATTTGTTTATTTACCCTACATTTTAACATAATATTTTCATGTAAACATTTCCATTACATTTTTTTCATACCTCGCTGATTATAATGTTACATCTACCAAATTGGTTAAATGAAACTAATTTAATTATAACAAATGTGTTTTTTTTAGTGAATAAACTTTACGTAACAAAGATACAAAATGTTGAAACCAAACTATAAATACGAGCTTTGTATATTATGGGTATATTATGTACTAAATTTGATCGGAGAATCGATATGAAAAGAGAAAAAGAAAAATATTTATCAACATTAATTTAATACAAATTAGTTTGATTTAAGATTACTGAAATTAGTTAATAAATCATTATTAAATTATTAAATAGTTGAGATATTTTCACTTAGTAAATTAGTACAAAATAAACCCAGAAACGTTTTTACTTAGAACACGTTTTATTTATTGTATGCATCATTAGCGTCGTAGCTAGGGCTAGGCGAGTGGCCGCCAGGCGCCCAATCCTGAGGAGGCGCACTTTGCAGACCCACAGCCTTCTTTTTTCTTTCTCTTCCTAGAAAATAAATCTTAGGGGGCGCAAAATTCAAATTTTCCCAGGGGCGCTCATGACCCTGGCTACGATGCTGTGCATCATTATTTAACCATCTATATTTTGTTTTGTCTCATACCTAATTAATTAATCATTTAAGTTTTGACGAAGGTGTTCTATGAGCGGAAATAGTTTTTTTTTTCAAAATAATTATATAACTCTTTAAATTTTGTTTATCATTCGATAGAGATTAAATTTATATCTGGGGATTGAAGCAATTATAGAAAACCAGCAACAAGATAATAATCGTTCACAATCTGGATATTATACACGAACAAACATTGGAATTTAGTGTGAAATGCATGGCCTACTTAAATGTTAATTGAATTTTCGTGTTTTGGGAGAGTTTGATTATTTGAAAGAGTCCTTTTTGAAATGAGCTGATTCAATTAAATTTGTTTCCAATGTTTCCCTCGTTTGCTTGCGTGTCGAGAAAATGCAGAATGCAAAAGCTTATATTAAAAATTTAGAAGTTAACACATTTCGATCACTACATTTTGTATTTATTTGACTACTCAATTTGGAATGAGGTTTGTACTTGTACCCATTATTTATTTTTTTTGTCTGTGGCATTCAAAAATACAATAGTACCTGTATTATTTTCATTCATCAGCACGAATTCATTTACTAAAACATGTTTGATAATAATAAAAAATATATTAATATTATCTAATCGCCGTCATTCGCTTAGTTAGTATTATTATTTTTTGTTAGTTTAACCAAGTTTATTGCATAATATCGACACCCCTACGTATAATAAAATATCGTAACATCGTAACCCACAAAACGCGAAGAAAGCGAAACAGGAGAAGGGTTTAAAGGTATTTATGTCCAGTATATATTAAAATATGAACCATTTTTTTTTTCAATTTTTTGCTTTTTTATTTTTATATTTTTTTTCATATAAGCCTAGAAAAAACATGAAATGTTTTGCTGTTTTTAAAAATTCGCGTACGATATTATACTTCGTAAAAGACGTAAAGTGAAATATTGAATGAATGACATACTACATTAATTGCAGTTTATAATTAAAAAACACTTTGTTCTTAGACCCCTTGAGTTTATTTTAAAGCACTACTAGTTTCGGAAAGCACAGATCCTTCCACCTACAGGTGTTATCATATACTAAACATAAATATACAGAAATTAATAATCTAGGTACTGGCAGGGGTAAGAGGAGCTAATAAATGAGGGGGGGGGGTTTATAAAACGAGAATATTATAAGTAATGGCTAGGGATTTTTTATAATATTATTTATTAATGTTTTTTCGTTTATTTTTGGTTTCTCTAGATTTTCTAAGCTATTCATTATTTGGGCTTTACTTGTCATATAATGAAGGAGTTTGATTTCATTTGAATAAAAAAATGCTTCAATTTCATTATGTGATTGGCGAATTCTGGGAAGGTATTAGATGTAAGGGCTCGACGATGTTATTTCATTCTAATATTTAATTTTATCGCAGTTTGGCCAGTATACTTATGGTTACAATCTCCACATTGGATCTGGTATATGCCACTTATATTTAAATGTCTATTTTTTTTTTATGTTTATTTTGAATTACCATTTTTTTTCTCCTAATTTATAATTTATAATTTTTTCTCCTAATTTATAAGTTAATAAACGGACTTTGATTATAATACGATGAATCTGTTGTTGGAGTTTCAATTTTACGTATTATAGATTAAGTTTCTGAGGTGAAATCATTTTTTATGCTCTAGTTAGCATAGTTCTTTTATTTTTCGCATAAGCGGGATTAATTTTAGGAAAATATTTTATAAAATTTAAAAAAACAATCCACGCGGCGGACGTCCGTCTAGTCCGGAGAACACAATCGTAACTGATACTTACACTGCATCAGGTCATCTCTTTCGTCCCGCGAAAATTATTGTAAGGGTTCGTACAATAGTATACTTTCTAAAAAATATGAGATATGACAATATGGTTTTCCCAGAGCACGAATTATATCATACTTAAAACCCGTAAGACTTTTGTTCAGAGCCATCTCTCCTTTATTGCACCGAGAGTGTTTAATATTTTGGAATTCTCAAGGACAAAAACTATTTTCAAGAGAGAAGATAAGGACTGGATTTTCTTTAGTGGGAGGGATTTGAGTGGGAAACTATTTGATGATTTTCCGAATGTTTTAGTTTGCTGTTTATCATATTGATGTGCCGTATATTTATTTAAAAAATATATTTTATTATGTTTCTGATCCAATACAATATTTGTGGTGATATACTCGTATGTCTGTGTCAACTAATTACTTACTCGTCCCAACTCAATATAAGGCTTTTGGTCCCGTGAGTTGGGACTTATGTCTCAAAAAATGTGTAACTAAGTACTTATAAGTAAATAAATTAATAAATATGCTACTCAAAAAAAACTTAACTAATTTTTTTAAAAAAATGTCATGGTTTGAACGAAATATATATTAATATGTAGACGAAATACATCAAAAACTCAAAATCGACAATTTGTGGGTTACGGCATTATACGTAGGGGGGGTCGATATATCGAATTTACTAGACATTCCATATGATTGTAATTTTTTACATTCGGTGAATTACAGGATCAAAAACATTGCTGGGGTTCGAAACAAAAGAACCTACCTTATTATTATATAAAGTGAACATAAATTTCACAAATTAACCAAAATATCTGTCATTTTTATTTATCAATTGCAAAGTCGCGAAATTCAGTTTTATACGGGGCAGTAAAAATATTACGAAAAGGAAAAAAACATAATATGAAGAAAAATTCATATCAGCATTTAAATTTAACGTTATGACATATGCAGTAACTAACAAAAATATGTTTTTGCGAAATTTTTAAAGATTTTGATAACCTATCCATATATTATATGTGTTACCATTATTATTTCTTATAATTTCATGTCTTTGCAATTGGTTGTACGTTGTACCCAGTTGTACCTAGCTGCCGTTTTGACAAATCGCAATTTGGAAACAATAAATCTTTTTTGTGTTTGTGCTGCCATCTAGTGCTAGGTAGCTTCATTATTAATCCGCCCTCGTATGTTCTAGTTTAGGTTGTATTTATTTAAAGTAATTTATGTTGAAATCGGGCTGTATTCATTAGTAAATAAGTTAATAACATTGTTAGGGCATACGAGTTATAATTCAAATCCTTAATAGCCTTTGTTTATGCGATACTGCCGAGAATCGAACCTTAGACCTCTGTCATGGTAGGCCATGTGCGTACCTAACTATTTATATTTTAATTGAGATTCTGTATTTATTTATTATTTTGGAAACGTTATGCACTGGTTTGGCACTGGGTAAAGTAGGTAGGAAACTCTGACACGTGACAGTAATTGCATTCCGTCAGTAGACATGAGTAGAACTCAAGTAGAAGTAAGTAGAAGTATTCGAGTTTACGAGATTTTATTGGCTTTGCGTGTGTTCACATAACGTGTGTGGCATGGCATGCAGTTCTACTGAAATATGCGAGGGAGAAATAAAATTAGCGTTAACAATGAACGCTGAAATTATCTAGCGAGTCATCCTTCCATCTTGGAAAATTTATGTTAACCCAGTAAAAATATAACGTAACTGATAAAAAATTAGTACATTTATCACAGTTCGTATTTATTTATTTTTTAATTTTTTATTTATTTTATTAACATAAACGGCAAATCTGCCTTTTACAAAAATTGATAATACTAACATGTTTGGCTTAATATTTTTTTTTAAAACATAAATTTCCCTTTACTCAAGATATAAAAAAATTAAACCTTAACATTTTACAAGATTTATAAAAAAAAGATAACCTAAAAATTATACAACATATTCAGTACAAAGTTTAAACAATTTAAGAATAAATGAAAAAACAAATTAAATAATAAAATATTTTAAAGTAATATAACAAGAAAATCGTAAGTACTGTTTCATACAGCTGGCAAAGTGAACAAAAAATTGTATATATTATGAAATGTATAAATAAATCAATATAATTACCATTAACAATATTTGAAAAAGTTCAAATGGTTTGTACTATAGGAACAATACCCTACACTAAATATATCCGATACGTGGGAATAACTATTGCCGAGTTCATTTCTTATGTTTATGTATTATCTTTTTTATACATATGTACTTAATACCTACTTGTTATGTGTTGAAGGTTTATGTTCAAAATGGCATTGAATCATGAATTCCTAATACGAGTATCATTTATTAATTTTGCATTTAAAGGGATTAAGGAATATTCTCACGGCTTTTAAAAAACAGTAATTTAAAAGTTAATGTTTTTGTGATAGTATTGAAGAAATGTGTTCACGTGGATTATTTTTTTTAAAATGTCTAGAGGTAATTATTATTGTAAAGATAATAGTTTAAAAAATATGTATTCTCATGGTTAATTTAAAAAAAAATTGAAGTAAATATTAGTATAAATATAGAGAGATCATTATTATTCCATTCGAATATTACATTTTAACAGACAAAAATGATACTGATTTAGCTTTAATACCATGAAAATAAGGCTCAAATTCCTGTGCGCGAGTATAAGGGACAGACGCAATCAATCAATTTTAGAGTATTAACATTAGGTATAGATTGATTTGTTCATGCAAAAAACAATTGCTATATTTACATCTTATATTCATTGAGACACAAGTTCCAACTTTATGAAACTAAAGTCGTGTTGAGTTTGGACGAATACCTAATATAATACAACAATAATATTATAGTATCATTTATAACCTCCATCATCCGCACATGACGGTGCATAGGCCACTGCGTCGGTATAACAAATACAGCGTTTCTCGAGAATCTCTACATTTTTTTATCAGCTCGTTGATCAGTCTTACGCTTTAGGTACCAGTCCCGGGACAGTAAAGCAGTGTAAAACCACATTTTAAATAGATATTTCGTGTCGACTTTGCCATAGGAATCGAACCCCAGGTGAATGCGCCAGAGGCGGACTTATCTTCACTCGATTTCTTTTTTAGGATTTTTACCTGACGGTAGCTGTTCATAATAATGATTATTATATAAATGATTATCCTGTGAATTCAATCGAGAAAAGTAAAAAATTAACAAAATATGCTTACCTTAATATGAAACGAATTTTCCTCCATGTGAAAATATATCTAATAAAAATTCACTGCCCACATATGGGTTAGGTATTATGCCTTAAATTTTTGTAACAATTTCACGAAATTTCCATACATTATCTTGAAACAAATCGATTGCGATTTGTTTGTATTTTTTGTACGAAAGCTGTTTTTTTTTTATATTTACAGCTTGATGGATAAAGTCAATTACTCAAGGTTTAAACGTATTTCTTGTAGCTCCAAGTCGCGTGTGACGTGTGAATTGTGAATCTGTTGGTGTTCAACACAAAGAGTATTATTATAGGGAGGTATTTTGCAACCAGCTAAAGGAGAGTAGTGACTTAAATAAAAAATATACACCTACTCGTTATAAGTTATCTTTTTAACGGGACCAAAACCGTAAAATAAAATCGAATTTTCTGGGTAGGTGTATTTCTATAAAATTTTAAGGTTTTCTTATAAAAATTCTGTAACTTAAACTGTAATCTTTACTTATTGACTGCAAAGTTCTGTATTTAAAATTAATAAAACATGTATTGTAAACATTTTTGTAATCAAATATATCAAGGGAGGAACAAATTTTGTTATTTTCTGTGCAGCTACAGTTAATGAAGGAATTTTGTGCGAAGTTATTGGATGGTACAGGATTGTTAAAAAATTAAAGTATCTTCGTCGGTAATCTACAATTGAAACATGTTTAGAAGAAAAAAATGTATTCATATTCTGTTTTTCATACAGTAAACTTAATTTTACTTTGTACATAATATTGAAGATAAATGTTAACTTCCCATTGTAATCAGGGCCCAGGCAGCGGCAAATTGCCATTTTTCAAGCAAAGATAAAAAATGTATTCACACAAGGTTAGAAAAATTCATTCAAAAGGTGTAATAATTGTATAAATGTTCGAATAGATTAAATTGAAAAATAATGAAAAAAAAAGTATTTTAGTGGCTCATTCTGCGATTATAAAAAAACACCACTCGAATATTACGTGTATTCTACGTAATATTATTTCCATTTGTAAATACTCACTACAAACTACAAACTTTAAAATATCTTTTTTTAACTTAAATTTTAATTTTTAAACAACTTTCATTTATGTTTTTCTTTTTCCTTCTCTTTTTTATACTTTCATAATTAACCTTACATATAATTGCTTTATAATATGGAAACTTCACTGGTCCATTAGAATTAAGTATAATTGTGTAAAATATTAAACTTTGTAACTGTACTGTATGTTTCCTAAATAAAAGAAAATAAAAAAATAAATAAAAAAGTAAGGTCCAAGTTACTCAAAACTAACTAAAAATAGCCCCAAAATTATTAAACATGCACAAATATTTATTTTATTCAGTTATGTGCTCAGCTATCATGCTTTGCTACGAAAATCACATCACACAAGTTTTCCATTTACGCTAACTAAAACTACATTCGGTCGTTTCTCGTAGTGGTATAAATAAAGTGTTCGTATTTATCGAGAACAGCGTCCTTAGTTGTCGAGTGGTGCTAAATAATATTGAAAAAGTTTTTTCTTCCAATAATACAAGTTCTTATTTCCCTGAACCTACTAAATATTATAATAAAATCGAAAACAGCATTTTTTAATAATCTTAATTATCATAATACATTTGGTGCTTTTAAAACAGAATTACAAAAATGCAAGCGAGAGATCCATTACAACACACGAGCATGTATGAAAGAAACTTGGATGGTAAATTTGTACATCTATTTATATTTAGTGAAGCTTTCATTCTAAATATTTATACGATAAAATACATTTAAAAATTGTCCCATTGAACGCATGTCAAGTCAATAAAATAAAGTACTAAATAATCAGTCATTTTACTTTTATAGATTACGCAAACATGATATATATTTACTACAGTAAGCGTAATATAATTAATAATTCATTCACTATTTAAAGTTTGCATTAAATTTAATCAGTTATTATCAAACTGTACTTTTTCCACGCAAAATATAAGTATATTGATACAGCTTAAAATATATAATAAATACCTATGTACATGTTTCTATTCATAAAAATATCAATTGACAGTTTTCAGTCGGTTTTTAATAGGGAATGTTTAATGTAAACTTTTTATAAAAAACGATACGATCCAAAATATAGGTATGCGAATTTACATTTCACTATATACTCGTATTTAATGGATATCTTTTAGTGAATTTTTACTTTTACATATTATTATGTTTTTCAAATTATTTGATTTGCACTGTCACTGTCTTTTTAATTTTATTTTTATGGAAAGCGAACTAACATTGATAACATTATAAAAAATAGTATAATCAATTTATTTATTAATTATCGTCCAATAATTGTCAACAGATGGAAGAGTCGAAAGGATATACATGTTCAAATATAGGCAGAATGGTAAATGTTAAAACGTGTGTAAAGTGGCCTTTTAAACCAGCCGATGATAGGTCATAAGCCCTGTGGATGCTTGGACTTCTATATTCCCTTCTGTAAAATGTTCTTTATATCTGTTGTGATATGTTAATTGTTGTAAATACCTTTAAATCTGTTGATCTTATAATGATGAACTAATTAATAGGTATGCGTAAGCCTGTCTAAAAAGCGCCATTCCCATCCTTGTATAAAATATAATAGGCATTTGTTATTTTTAACATTCAGACAGCGAGGATAGTGATGGAGAAGGGGGATTTGGAAATTTAAATCGCATGGTAATGCGCCCCCTTGGACACAGCGGAAAAGCCAAGAAAGGTCACATCTGCTTTGATGCATCTTTCGAAACAGGAAACCTCGGGAGAGTAGATCTGATTTCCGAGTTCGAGTACGATCTTTTCATTCGACCTGATACTTGCTGTCCCAAACTGAGAATCTGGTTCAATTTCGTTGTGGATAATGTCAAGCAAGATCAGGTATGATTTTTTAATATTTAAAAAGGAAAAGTCTACACTAAAATTAAAGTGATTCGCCTTCCTCAAAACAGGAAGTGCCGCTTTTTGTTTGTATTTTTTTAAATGTTGTCTAATTCCTAAAATGTATTTCAGAGAGTGATTTTCAATATAGTGAATTTTTGTAAAAGTAAAGTTTTATTCAACACTGAAATGACACCCATCGTTAAATCTTCCTCTCGTCCAAAGTGGTAAGTTTCATTATTTAATAAAAATGAAAAATTGCATAGGTACCATACGAGTATAATATGATACAAAATTTATTACATGATATGTTTATCCCCTTTTCTACCTCTTTGTTTTAAAAGTTTTTATTACTGTATTTTTAGTAGTAATTTTTTTATAATTTTGCAAACATTAAAAAATACGTATTTAATTTTGAAAATCGATGAATAGGGCATGGAAATTAGGATGGAGTGGGTTTCGTATGATTCTTTAGTTTGGCTTTTGAATGATTTATTATTTTCATTACTCAAATTAATGTACTTTGTAATTACATAACTTGAAATAACATATTGACCACCACCTCCAAATTATTAAATTATGTTGATGAAAAAATATATTGTAAACATCGTAATCATTATTATGTTTATAATTTTATATTATGACGGGTGATCACGACGATGATGTTTTTAACTGTTGGTAAATTGCTTTGAAATACGTATTTTTAATAATTTATTTAAAAATACTCTTATCATCCTGCTCCTGTATCCGGGAATAAAAAAACAAGAATATTCTTGATGAATTATCATTTTTTTAACAGGCAAAGGATACGCCGCCGAAATGTATATTATCATCGCTCTATATATCACCGATTCCGACATATCCTGAGTTTCGCCTTTGCCTTTGATAAGGAAGAAGATATTTACCATTTTGCCATGGCTACTCCATATAGTTATTCTAAACTTCAAGCTTATTTGGACGTTTGGGTACGAAAAGCTAAACATTTAAAGTCAGCGGTAGATCGACAGACCGTTGGAAAAAGCATAGTATGTTCTTTTCGTACAAAAAATATTTTTAAAGACCTGAAACCATATTTCAGGAATCAATAAATTATTACTGCTTTGCATATTTGCAGCAAAAACGAAAGATAGACCTGATTACCATTGGAGAAGAAGAAACCAGTGTTGAAGAGGTTGAAATAAAAACAAAGAAAGAAAAACGACATGTCATAGTGATTATGGCGCGAATTCATGGAGGGGAACCTCCGTCTTCTTTTGTTTGTCAAGGTTTTGCATTATTTTTTTAAATCATAATATATCTTTTTTATTATTACTGTTAATTTTTAAACTACCTATTCATTTATATAAATCTAGGTTTGATGGATTTCTTGATCAGCAATCACAGTATGGCTCAACTTTTAAGACAAAATGTCACCTTCAAAATCTTTCCAATGCTCAATCCCGACGGAGTTCACCTCGGCAATCAAAGGTCTACTCTTATGGGATTTGATCTTAACAGGTCCTGGAATATTATTTCGCAGTGGGCTCATCCAACGCTAAAATCTGCGTTAGAAATCATAAACGAAATTGAAAAGAATAAGGTAGGTACACTTTCTTATTTGGAAAACATGGTATATTAAATTATGCGCCTGGGGACAGGCAAACCTCATATCACGTATTATTACCGGCAACCGATTACATAATTAAAAAATGAAAACTTGTTACATAACAAAAACTACATAATATATTTTTTATTTGTTTGTTTTTTTGAAGCATCGCTTATTAATGCATCATAATATGTACCTATTTGAAAATTAATATTATTTGAATGGTCAAGTAAGTCCTAAATTCTGAGGTTTTGTACAGAAAAAGGTTAAAATATCATTATACAGAAAAGGAATATACAATACAATACCAACCATTGAAACATTGATCGTTTTTAGGATTATCAGCTTGATTTCATCATTGATATTCATGCACATACAAGTCAAAAGGGGTGTTTTATTTATGGTAATGCCTATGATGATGTTTATAGGTAATATAATATTTTTTATTATGAACAAGCATACTTGGTAAAATGAAGATTAATATACTAAATATATTTCTAATATCATTTCAGATATGAAAGGCATATAGTTTTTCCAAAAATCTTTGCCTCTAAAGCTGAAGGTTACTGTTTGGAAAATTCTCTTTTTAATGCAGATTCTTCTAAAGTGGGCACTGCCAGGAGATATTTCTGTACCAGTTTAGGCAAACACACTAATGCCTTCACTCTTCAAGTTTCAATGGGTGGATACCATATACCAAACTTGCCACACTATATACACTACAATGATGAAGCATGTATCCTTTGTTAAATTTATCTGATTTTCACATGCACAATTTAAAGATATGATTGTCAAAACATTATACTTACCTGTTTTTCTTAACCTACTTATCATCGCAGATCTTCGATTAGGTCGGAATATAGGCAGGTCTCTCTTTGAATATTACAAACAAGTAAATATTATAAATGTTCCGATAAAAAATACTGATGGGAGACGTGGACGAAAGAACAGGCGACACAAAGCTAAACTAAAATATCGCAGGCCTAAACCATCTCCATCACCACCGAAGCAACAATTCCTCGAACCTCGACTGTTTAGTCCTTTAATAATAAGACCAGAAACTACCATTGAGTTTAACAATCATTATCCTAACACCAACCACACGGCTCTTTATGAATATCCCGCTATTCAAACCAAAGTACATCCTAAAAAAGCAACAGCATACCAGAAGATTTTTTATCAAGAAGATGACCAACCGATCACTAAGTACGGATTCCAAGGAAGAACTAATTCTCCTCCACCTAGTTTGAGTATCATTGATTTAAATAATACTATACGGAGTGGACTCAGAAATTCTTTGAGTAACAGTAAGCATTGCAAAAAATTACCTCATGTTGATGAATGGAGTTCTAAAAAGAAAAGACTGTTGAAAGAACAGACAAGCATGGGTGTAGATTTGTATTCATCCGAAGAAGATGACAATTGAAAACTCCATGAACTAATCCAATTTAATACATTATTTATGCAATCAAAATTTGCAAAAAAATAAAAGCATATTTGACAACATGAGCTTTTCAAAATTTTTTCCAATAATTGCTATAAAAATATGATTGAACATTTTGAAAAATAAATTGAATTAAATAAAAGGGTCGAGGGTTTAACAGTGTGCGGAATGGAGCTTTAAATTTAAACTTAACATTTTTCCATTATCGCTTTCACCACCAGGGGTTTTTCTTCTACCACTCTAAAACTAAAATCCTATTCTATAAGACTACTATTTTCTCTTTCTTATGAACTTTCAATAAAATCAAAACAAATATTATCATAAGTTTCTCAAATCATAATTATGACATACATTATATTATACATATAATAATAGTAGGTATATCCAATCATTTCCTGTTCATTTGATCTGCATGAATAAAAAATCTTCTACCTAAATATAAACTTCAAAACACAAATTAATCAGCATAATGACTTGCCTATTATTATTAAATTTGTAACAATAAAATATATACATTCATAATAAAAATGGTTTTATTTATACTTTAAGGGGATATGGTAAAGTAATATTTTCACAACTATGTCCAGCAAACATGACATTTAATAAAATAAGAATTATAAAAACAACCATTATTCATCAAAATTTAAGGGCAATGAAGAAAATTGCTACATGGAGGAAAAGCAATTTATCCAATAGCAACAGTTTTTATGTTCCATAGCATTCTGTGGTTCTTATGATGTCTTTGCATGAAAACAAAATCTCTTATCATTTTCCTTCTATCAAATGGCACCATAGCTGTTCCAATAGTAATATGTATGATTTGTCATTACTGTATTCATAATTGACTATCATTCCTCGCTAAGTTTATAAACTTGGCACATTGAATAAAAACTAGTTTTTGATAGGTTCAAAGTTCTAAATTTAAAACAAAAACTTCATCAGTATAATACTTATAGTAACCCAAGAGTCAACAATATTTGTACCTACATAAATTCAAATAAATCTACAAATTAATATTGATGATTAATTATTAATTCATTTGACACCATCTTTCAATAGGAGTAAATAAAAGACAAGGTATTATTGTGATCTTTTAATAATTTTTACCAACAGATAATATGATATATACGATCTTTACTCCTACTCAATAGGAAACTACTTCGCTCGGGTTCTCATACATACAAAAGTTCAGCATTAGCACTTAATATACACTATATGTAGTAATTGCGAGAACACAGCTTAAGACTTGGCAAGGGTCTCTGCCTTGGCCGCCACCTCTTCAATAGGTCCAACCATGTAGAAGGCAACCTCGGGCAAGTGATCAAGGTCCCCGTTGAGGATCTTGGTGAAGCCCTTGATGGTCTCCTCAAGGGGGACGAGCTTGCCCGCGTGGCCCGTGAACACCTCAGCCACCTGGAAGGGCTGACTGAGGAAGCGCTGGATCTTGCGGGCGCGGGCTACTGTCAGCTTGTCTTCTTCTGACAACTCGTCCATACCCAGGATAGCGATGATGTCCTGCAGAGACTTGTAGTCCTGGAGAATCTTCTGGACGCCTCGAGCGATATTGTAATGCTCAGCCCCGATAATGTTGGGGTCCATGATACGGGAAGTAGAATCCAGAGGATCCACGGCAGGGTAGATACCCAGCTCGGCGATGGCTCGAGACAGCACAGTGGTGGCATCCAAGTGAGCGAAGGTGGTGGCCGGAGCGGGATCAGTCAGATCGTCGGCTGGTACGTAGATAGCTTGCACAGAGGTGATGGAACCCTTCTTGGTGGTGGTGATGCGCTCCTGCATGGTACCCATGTCGGTGGCCAGAGTGGGCTGGTAGCCTACAGCTGAGGGAATACGACCCAGCAGGGCAGACACCTCGGAACCAGCCTGAGTGAAGCGGAAGATGTTGTCAATGAAGAGAAGCACGTCCTGTCCTTCCTGGTCGCGGAAGTACTCAGCCACTGTGAGTCCAGTGAGCGCGACACGAGCACGGGCGCCCGGGGGCTCGTTCATTTGCCCGTACACCAGCGCTACTTTGGAGGTCTTGTCCTTGAGGGAGATAACTCCGGACTCAATCATCTCGTGGTACAGATCATTTCCCTCACGTGTGCGCTCTCCTACTCCAGCGAACACAGAGTAACCACCGTGAGCCTTGGCTACATTGTTAATAAGCTCCATGATGAGTACAGTTTTGCCTACTCCGGCACCGCCGAACAGGCCGATCTTGCCTCCCTTGGCGTAGGGAGCCAGGAGGTCCACTACCTTAATGCCCGTCACCAGAATCTCCTGCTGTACGGACATCTCCACGAACTCGGGGGCCTCGGCGTGGATGGCGGCTGTCTTATCTGTGGGGATGGGGCCTCTCTCGTCGATGGGTTCGCCGATCACGTTAATGATGCGGCCTAGGGTCTCGGCTCCTACAGGGATGCGGATCGGGTAGCCGGAGTCGTTGACGGCCTGACCTCGCACCAGACCCTCGGTACCGTCCATGGCGATGGTTCGGACGGTGTTCTCTCCCAGATGCTGCGCCACCTCCAGCACCAAGCGGGGCTTGCGGCCCTCCACCTCGAGGGCATTAAGAATTGGGGGAAGGTTATCATCGAACTGGACGTCTACGACGGCACCAATTACGGCGACCACTCGGCCCGCTCCACCTTTCGCGGCTGCTTTGGCGGCATAATCGCGTTTGCTGTTGACGGACAAGGATGCGATGATTTTACCAGATTCGTTGAGAACCTTTTCTGCTGATTTTGAAGCCAAAAGGCCAACCCGTGATGCTGCCCCCAACATTTTTACTTTTCGATCGGCGAATGGAGAGAAAATTTATGTAACTCACCGAAAGAGGAGAGATAGGACGGGGTTGACAGCACTTAAAAACATAAAATCCAATGATATTCCAAAACAGTAAAATAAAAATCATGGGTCCATTTTTATGTCAATACTGTTAGGCCGTAATATAATTATTTCTATCCTTCCCTTGTTGAATTAGCAGGGTAAAACCATAACATTTAATTAATTTAGAATAAACACGCATATCTTAGAAAAGGAAAATTTAATATGAAATAAATAACTACGTTAATTAGTGTCTTCTCCAGTAAGTCAATCATATTTTTTTGTTTCTTTGGAACAGCTTGCCGATAAAATCAAAAATCAAGCGAGAATAATACTTAAATTTCAATTACTTTATGCGATTAAAATAAAACCATTACTGACTTTGTAACTTACGTTTGAACTATATCTTAGTGGTTTGAACATATAATTTCCGGTTACAAATTTGAAAGGTCTCTGCATAGAATTAAGACTTTTTTTTATATGGGTCCCTGTTTTTAAATTTATGAAGAGAAAACAATTCCGCAATAAGAAATTACGATAAATATCCAAGAACTTGTTTTGCATAATATTTGACCTCAAACAGAAATACTGTATATAAGATTTTTTATGAGAAACTGTCAAATAAACATCACATATTAACAAGATATCTACTTTACAATACTTTTTGTAGTATTTGAAAATCGAACTGAAATATTTTTAATGCTGGTAGGCCCTAAATTCTTAAATAAAATAAAATTTATCATAAGTGATTTAATCTCATTTTGGTAGTTAATAATATCCTTAAAAGCATCAAGAAAGAATGACTTTTTTCAGTATTTTACGCTAGGGACAATCTAATGCATTTTTTAAAAACCTCAACAGGTAAATTATTGCACAGAACACTAAGGCTTAAAAAACAAAAATATTGTGTATTCCCTCCGGGAATCGAACCCGGACGAATCGAACTTCCATACATGAGTGAAACGTCTTGGCCATTATACCACGGAGGCCGGCCAAATATACTTTCTAACTGACATCTAAAGGAGCCATTTCAGTTATTTATTAAAAAATATTTAGAGCGTGTCCAATTTTTTAAGGATAAGGACCGGATTCAACTCCCCGGGGAGCAGTTAATATTAACATATTAGAACAGAGATGAAGAACATTTTAGAGAAAGTAATATTGAAGTCTAGGCATTTTTAGGGCATCATCCCCAGATTCAGATATGATCAGAATGGCGAATGTTACACATCGTGTAAAGTGGCCACTTAAACCAGCCAATGACAGGTCATTAACCCTGTAGATGACTTCACTTCTATATTACTTTCTCTAAAATGTTCTTCATCTCTGTTGTTATATGTTATTGATTTATTATTTATTTATAAACATTTACCTTTTTATCTTCTAAAATGCAAGCCAGAGTATTTTTAATGCAATCTCAGTCTTCAAGAATCCTTTGAATATATTTTTTTTTGAGTGTTCGATCTAGTACCTACCTATCATTCAATGTTCATAACCTTAAAAATGTAATTTTTGATAAAAAAAAAAAAAATTCGCCTACTGGTCACACATCACATGACACCTTGTCATAAGTCACGTCTGGTTGTTTTTGTAGGTTAAGTCCAATTGAAGTTTCCATAAATGTGCTCTGATCAGCTTACAAAATAACATAATCATTTTATTTACTTAATTTATTTTTACAATATTTTATCATGGAGTACCTTAACGTAGAACCTGATCCGATAACCTCGGTTTCACGAATGTAAGTGTATCATTTAGAAAATAAATTTATGTTTATTTTATTTTTTTAAAATTCGATTTTTTGTATTTTTCTTCTATTTTACGTTTAAATTAAATATGTTGTTATTTATTACAGTCTTTGTTGCGAATGTGGTGTTCCCATTGAAGCAAATCCCTCAAACATGTGTGTTGCATGTTTACGAAGTCGTGTTGATATCACTGAAGGCATTCCAAAACAAGTTACTCTTCACTTCTGTAGAGGATGCGAAAGGTAATACATAAAGTTTCATAACGTTGTGTTCTATTTTAACTCAAAAATTTATAACCGTTTTTCAAACACGTCCTCAGGCACTTTCCTCATAGGATCCACTCATGGACGCATTATCTGTAACCTTAAAAAAAATATATTTCTCTTCTGATTGGACCCTAGTTAAATAGGTGCGAAGGTTTTCACGGTCACTGTTATCAATATTATGTATCTTTTTTGGGTGATACCGTGTATGTTGGATTTGATCCGACGTTTCGGCTACCATTGCAGGAGCCATCTTCAGGGAAAACTGTGTGTGTACTGAACACACAGTTTTCCCTGAAGATGGCTCCTGCAATGGTAGCCGAAACGTCGGATCAAATCCAACATACACGGTATCACCCAAAAAAGATACATAATATTGGACCCTAGTTGATGGTTCGAAGTAAATCTTACCAATGTCTTTTAAACTGACGGCTACAGCCGTCAAATTCGTGTCTCGCATTTAGGAAATGACGGGTATAGCCGGCACAACCGCGAATGTGTTAAATAATAACATTACCGTTAGTCTGTCCCATTGATATTTATCTAAATGGAACCTGACCATTTTAGTAATGTATATTTTCCAAAATCCCTTGATCCAATATTTATTAGCAACCATTATTAAAAAAATATTTAAAAAAACAAATAATTAGATATTTTTAACCCTTCGATGCCCAATTTTTCTAATTCTTACTAGAAACATATTTTTATGTATGTTTTTGACGGGACTTTTTTACTGGGAAAACTAATTTTTTTTAAAAACTGATTTTTTTTCAGTTTTAATTTCATATTTTAGTTGATGTTGACGGTATGCTACATCAGGCGCTAAAACATAAAAAAAAAACAAATGTAAGGAAAACAAGAAATAACGATTCTTACTAACATATTTTTATATAATAATGAAAGTTGCTGAAACAATTATAACTTCATATCTTTAAAAAAAAAACAAAGAAATCACCCTTTAAACTTTAGCTAAATTACACTTTTGACAGAATACGTGCAACTGACTGACTATATTCATAGAACCATAATGTTTGTAAAAGTTATCTTTTCTGATTAATCACAAAAGGAACACTTATATGCTACCAGGAATCAAACTAGAGGATGGGTCATGAGGTCTACCACAAACTCTGAATTCGGGCAAAGAAATTTCAGGGTTTAGGTACCAAAATATACAATGTATTGCCTGGTTTCTGTACTTGACTGAACTGTTATTGTACTATGAAAGAAGTCAGAAAACTTGTTAAAATATATTTCATAAAAAAAGAAAGAAAAGGGATATTTAATATTGCATACTAAATTCACTAGTAGGTAGTCATGTTTTATTTATTTAGCTCCAAACAATAAAATGTCTGTCTTAAAACAGGTTGTACCTAGTTAGGCAGACTACACATAATCCAGAGATATCTATTACCATAAAAAATTTAGTAAAGATATTGTAATTTTGTTAATAAACTATTATTATCAATACAATTTACAAACATTTTGCCATGTTTTCTTTACTACTTACATGTATATTATCTCTTTGTCCAGGCGGATAAAGAATACAATTTTGTTTGTGAAATACAACTAGAATCCAGAACTAGTGTTTTCGACTCGATGGCTGCTCTCTGGTAAAAATCCTGAATAAAGAAATCAAGTGGAAATAAGTCTGCCTTGTTGCGTAATGGTTGAAGCGTTCACCTGCCAGTCTTGAGGTCCTTTGTTTGATTCCTGATAGGGTGGATGTGAAATATTAATTTTGAATGTTAAGGAAGGAAGGCAATATTTCATAGTTTTTGAACTGGCACCTGAAGTGTAGGAGTGATCACCTTCATGTAACAGATGATCGAGATATGCTGCATTTGATTTAACAACGCAGTGCCCTATGCACTGCCGGGTGTGGAATGAAGCACTTTGTAATGGTCTAGTAAACTAACAATCCATATCCTTATCCCAATTTAGCATTTTCTACCCGGAACATAGTGAAACGTGTCCGTTATGTAAAAACAGAATCCAGTGTATATTATTTTATTTTTCCTCAGATACCTTCAACCCCCGGCAGAATGGGTTGCGTGCAGTCTCGAATCTCGGGAGCTGTTGGCACTTTGCTTAAAAAAACTTAAAGGCTTACAGAGGGTGAAGTTGGTGGATGCTGGATTTGTATGGACAGAGCCACATTCCAAGAGGATTAAGGTAATATTGATATGTTTTCTCCATGTTCTTCAATTATTATAAAATTATATTCGAAAGTGAGATACATAATTTATTAACACAGAACAACCGAGAGGGAAAACATTTTGAGAAGGGAATATGGAAGTCTAGGCTATTACAGGACCTATGACCTGTCATTGACTGGTTAAAGTACCTTTTGCCATTTTGCCTTCGTTTGAACATCCGTATTTCTTCAATTCTTGTACCTGTTGATTTTAGTTACAGTTTTTGCAACCATTTTGTCGTGAGGATGAATAACAATATCCATCAAAGGCCCTCCCATGTAATTTTCCAAACTCACAGTGAAAGTAGTAGAGTTAAATTCGATTACAATTGCAATGTATGAAGTAATTTTTTTTTTGAGTAACTTGTTTATTGACAAAAAAACATTGTTTTTTTTGTATGAGTGAAACCAATAGGAAGACCCACATATAGACATATGAAGAAATGTACTTTCACTGTTGATTTTAGTGAAGTTAAAGAGCTGAAACCTTTATTATTCTGGATATATGTTCCTAGCGATTCATATTAAAAATAATTTATGTTGTATTCCAATAAATTTCATTTAATACTATAACAACAATCCACAGTTTTAAATAAAATTACCCAGTTTTTAAAAACCGTAATTGGGTGTTTGGCTGCGGATTTTTACTTTATTAAAAAAGCTATGTTTTTTCAGGTAAAGCTAACAGTTCATGGGGAAGTGGTTGGAGGAACAGTTCTGCAGCAAGTGTTTGTAGTTGAGTATACCGTGGCCCATCAGATGTGTGACGCATGCCACCGTACTGAAGCTCAGGACTTTTGGAGAGCCCTGGTTCAAGTTCGACAAAAGTCAGAAAACAGGAAAACTTTCTACTACCTCGAGCAGTTAATATTGAAACACCGCGCTCATGAAAATACCTTGGGTATTAAGCCAATCTATGGTTAGTAATTTCATGTAATTCATGAAATCTTGATGATTATACTAAAATACTAATTGTGTAACAGACCTGTTACAAAAGGGGTTGTGCGGCTTTGTCAACATGAGTCCTCTCAATCGGTCATCCCAGCGTAAATGATATGCAATCCCTAATATACATAGTTCTTGAGAGCTGGGGAAGTGGGATAAAAAGGGGGATACCTAATATTCGTTAAACTGCGAGAATTTCATGAAATCAACGCCTCTAAATTGATTAATTTTTTGCTTACTGACCATGTTAGGGAAAAAGAAAGTAACCCTCATTTTTTTTTTATTGACTTTTATTAAACATGTCGCTACAAGTCAGAGACAACGAGTCGGATATCCGGCCGAACCACTATCCGTTTCATAACTAGTACAAAATTTTAGAGAATTAATTGTATTATTTTCTTAAAAGGGTTCAGTTCAATGTAATTTCACTTTAGTCTTTTCAATATTATATAATACCTATGCAATGTTTTTTTCCAGATGGTCTTGATTTCTTTTATACAACAGAAGGTCACGCTAGGAAAATGATTGACTTCTTACTGTCCGTATTGCCGGTTAAATACCAACACTCCAAGAAACTTCTTTCTCATGACATTCACAGCAATATATACAACTACAAATTCACATACTGCGTGGACATCGTTCCAGTCTCTAAAGACAGTATTGTGTGTTTATCCAAGAAGCTGACTCACCAACTTGGATCTATATCTCCTCTGTGTCTTGTATACAGAGTTACTAACTCCATTCATCTCATGGACGTGAGCACGGGACAGAGTAAGTATTTTTATAAAAAAAAAAAAAAAATTCTTATCAAAATATAAATTTAGCCTTGATCCAACGCTAAATACCTCTGAAATTGAAATTTATTGCAACAGAGATGGAAAATATTTTGAGAACAGAATATGGAAGTCTAGGTACGAAGTATTTTCAGACGTTGCCTCGTTAACTTCAATAAAGTCAACAGATTGTCATGATCGTAGAACAATGATGCGTGTTATTTTCTTTAACTTTACATGAGAGCGGTTCAAATTTTTTTTGACACTATTTCATAACTCAGTAAGTACAAAAGGATATCCTTCGATACTTGGTTAGGTATATATATATATAAATATTCTTTTCAACCTGGAATATAATATAAAGCCTTTTCACAATCAAATATTTTAAAAAGTCAATGTAGCATTTTTCGCAAATCTGTCGTTCTACGATCATGATGATATAGAATAGTTAAGGAAATGTTGATGTTTAAACATAGGCAGAATAAATACACAGTGTGTAAAGTGGGCACTTAAACCAGCCAATGACATAATCCCTTTTCGATGCTTCTTCTCTCTGTTGCAATAAATTTCAATCTTAATAACTCCCTAAAGTCTGTTAATTATTGCAAGAATTTCCAAATAAACAAACCAGCCGCGTGATATCCGACGGAGAATAGCCTATTTCACACATATCATCTTAATCTAAACGGCACATTAAAATTATAGTGGATTGACATTTATTAGATTCGTTTGTACCTATGTATTTAAATTTGATAACAGTTATGATTTTTGTTTTTTTTTTAAAAACCTCCATAGTTAATGATTTTAATAAAAATATCAATAAAAACACCTCAGTTAATATATTAAATTAAAAAATATGTAGATTAGTGTTCTCATAATTTATCCAAATATTTCAATTTTGGTGACCATTTTCAACGAGTTGTAAATAACTCACTATTAAAAAATAGAAATCAAGTTGGGGTAGAGTGGGGTTCGAACCTCGGACCTCTGATCCGTGAGTCCGCAACACTAGCCACGGGACCACAACCGATTCAAATAAAGTGGCCACTTAAACCAGCCAATGACAGGTCATAAGCCCTGTAAATACCTAGACTTCCATATTTCCTTATTTAAGGTATTCTCCATCCCTGTTGTAATTTGTTAATATTAAAGTAAGTTAACAAAAGAGATTTTAATGATATTTTAATCAAAATCATCATTCAAATTTAGCGAGTACTCTCAGGTAAAGATCCTGGAAAAGGAAATCGACAGATTAGTCGGTCTCACGATGTACTGGTTATTGCATTTGCCAGGTATTCAATAAACAAATAATTGTAAAACAGTAAATATCGATCCACCGTATTGTATTTTATTATGCCGTGGTGTGAAATGGGCTAATCATGCGATATCACGCAGTGGGCTCGTGGTTTGCACGTGCACAGCGGTCTAGGCTCCGTCAATGTATGGTAGAAAGTGAAATCCAGCCTTGTTCACAAACATTTGGACACACTAAAAATATTGTTGACCTTTAAAATGACTTAAATAATGAATATAATTAAAGTATATGATATAATTATGCGTTTTGTTCAGGCGCAAAGATTAAGTTACACAGTAAGACTGATATTTTGAAACTGAATAAAAATAAACATTAAAATAAATAAAAATTGTAGTTGAATCACTTTATATATATTATAGTAAACATTTTTTATGTATAATCTCTGTAAAATATGTGCCTAATTAAATTTTTGCATTATTAGTTGCTGAGATGTCTGCTACAGTATATTGGCGTAACCCTTACACACCGATTTGTAATCCCAAACAACTTGTGGAGTACATTGTCATGGATTTAGAAATTATTAAAGAAAAGGTATTTACTATTTTTGTACTGAAAAATTAATTTTATAGTAATGTAAATATACATATGTCTTTTTAAAAATTATTATTTATTTTTTTGTCCTATCTTTATTTTGATTTAGTTGTATTTTATTTCAATTCTACCTATATGTATTATAAGGAAATGTGTTTGCCATTATTGAATGGACTGAAATAAGTCTGTAATAATTTACAATTATTTATATAAATAATTATTAATATAAATAAATTAACCTTTGTTTCTTTTCAGGACCGCAAAGTATTCCCCGGTCAAGGAGCCATATCTACCAAGCATGTGGTAGCAGACATTTGGGTCGTCAAAGCTTCTGAGCTTGGAATTACAGAGAATACTATTCACACCAGAACTCACTTGGGCCATGTTCTCAAACCTGGAGATTCAGTAATGGGGTAAGATTTCAATTAATAAATACTGGATTTAATCCCCTTGGGATCGAATTATGATTTAAAAAAACTGATTGAAAAAAAACAGAAATGGAGAATTTGGCAAGGTATCCAAAATAAAATACTTTTATTGGATTAAATTCTACTCTTATTTTTAAAAATATATACAAGAGTGTATAATGTGACACGTTTCGTCTTGTTAGGACATTATCAAACGGACGTTTGATAATTAAAAAATTACTTACCAAATTTTAATATGGAATTCTACTGATTAACTGCATACAAAATAAATAAGAAATGGAGAACTTTTTGAAGAAGGGAATAGGCAAGTCTAGGCATTTTAGAAGTATGGATGTTCAAACCTAGGTAGAAAAGATAATGTTACACTTAAACCAGCTAATGACAAGTCATAAGCCCTATATATGCCTAGACATACATAATAGGGTAATATCACTTTTTTTTATTTACATTTTTAAAGTAATAAAAGTCTACGAAATACTGTCCAGTAAAAAAGTAAATTTTTGCCACTTATTAGTAGCATAAAAAATATTTTTAAATTTGTAATTTTTAATTCCCGCAAAAACTGTCATTGCATTGCATGTCACGCGATTCATGTTCATTTTTAACTTTGTTCAGACCATTCAAATTTTTATAGAACATCGTCACGAATCTTGACATCATAACTATCAATGCCAAACATGTCACATTTTTCTAGTGAAATATTTTTTTATATTTTCTTTTTTAAAGTTATATATAAAAACATTACTCCACAATATCCACATTAATTTTGAAAATGCAATTAATTATTCTGAATCCATTTCATATATTTTTATTGGTATTCATAGTTCGTGATATTTCCCTATTCTTTCTCAAGGGGTTTTTCCATCTTTATTAAAATATTGATGTTTTCACATCATCACCATTTCCCTGTCCGTATCAAGTATCCTAATTCAATATTCCATAGAAATGCACTTTTGTAGAACATCTGTGAGGTATCTTTTATAATACAAAATTGCCGCTATATAAGTTATCCATAATTATAATAATGTCAGCCTTACTGGTAGCTTTACTATACTTTCTCGCGAGTCTTCTGTTGAACATCGATTTTCCACATGCATATTGGTCAAGGGATCGCATTTTGATTAGATTCACTGCTTTCATCTGATAGTTTAAAATAAATTGTTTAAGGTTTGATAATGTTGCACTACGTAACAGGATAAATTGATCTTTATAGATACAACATTGAGGATTCCAATGTAAACGACTCCAACTTCGAAAAGTTGGACAGCAGCCAGATACCTGATGTGTTATTAGTGAAGAAACACTATGGCGACAAGTTGGCAAGAAGGAGAGCTCGCAATTGGCAGTTGAAACACATGGCAGATGATGAAATGGCAGTGGATACCATGAATGAGTATGTGCTATTTTTAATTTATTGACTTTTCAGAAGGTAAATAAGTATGCTCTATAAAAATTCATTTAAAACATCTCAAAATCATTATATTTATAAGCTTAGGAGAGGGTGTATAATATGGAGCTACAAAAGTTATTTATTTATCTGTACCACAGTAGGATCTCTGCAGTATAGATTTTTTAATAAACAATTTGTTAACCTTTGTGTAGCTATGATCTCACATAAGTCTACACAGAATACAAGACTTAATACATCTCTCTTATTTTTTATAATTATGAAATCGTCTTTGCTATAACAGGACTAAATAATTTTTTTTATTACTAATTATAGAAAATAAATTATTAAACAGTATATATTTATATATTATGTTTTAAATGTTAAATGCATGTAAATATTTCAAAATATGTTGTCTTTTCCTTAATGAAACAACATTACAGCACCATTTCCAGGGGGATTTTGTAGATTGACTATAAATTCTTATCAGTTGAAGAAAAAGTCAAATAGTTTTTATGAAAAATATGTAATATGTATTTAATGACTTCTCGGAAATATGTTCTCAAATTAAATGAATTTGTAAAATACTTAATATTATGTGTAAGTTTGTAGATTTTCAGATACATGTGTTATCTAATATTATATAAGAATTATCTAATGAAAATATTGTTCCACAGTGACTACAATGAATTCCTGGACGATTTGGAAGAAGATCCAGCTCTCAGACAAAATGTCAACATCTTTAAGTCCAAGACATTAGTGGACTGCAATGAAAAGGAATTCGATCCCACTATGCCCAGAATCACATTAGAAGAAATGTTGGATGATCTGATTATAGATGATGTTGAAATGGGAGATGAATAAATGGTTTTCTCTTAAAATTATTTTTAACCTACATACATTATTTGTTTTATTATTTTTCTATTATTAATATATTTACCCATAAATATACTATACTCAATGGCATCCCTATGTTTTTTTACTAATGACACGTCATATTTTAAAATCCTATAAACATTCCAAAAAATCAATAATTTTAAGAGAATAGCTTATGCTTACAATTTTAATTCAAATACTGAATCATTTGTACTCTGAATAAAAATTCTGTGTCAGAGATCAATAATTTGCAGTTGGTCATTTCCATTGCTTTGTATCAGTATTCCAACCAATTTATTTGAGACATTTAAGTTTGTAAGTGAAAATTCTTGATGGAAGTTCATTGTAATTTATTATATAAATAAAACACGAGTGATACTTTAATCCACAAATTTGGAATATCCAGTGACCGGTTTCATCGCTTTCGCGACATCTTCGAGACTGGTATATTTATTAAAAAGTTAAATGTATTTATACAGAACAGAGGTAAGGATACATAATTCAAAGTTATATGTAAGTAAATTAAATAAAGTTATTTTTATCTTAAGGATCATTATCGACAAATTTTCTATGGGTTAACAAATGAATGGATATAATGTTATTTTAATGAGTTTAAGTATTTTATTTTATTGTTGGTGTCCCATCCTTCGTGAGTGTGGTTTTGTAATGATTTCTGAAAAACAAGGGGTAAAAAGTCATTAGTAAAATTATATTACAATGGGTAAAGTAATGGAGAATGCACATGTGTTATCTGTTCATTAAGTAATTCTACGTCGGGTTTATTTTTTAATCTATTAATTTCGAGAATTTCTAATTTGTCAAGTTTATGGCCTTTGGGTGCAATATGAATTATTTTTACATTATTTTTTAATTCGAAGGAATGTTTGTTTTCTATTAAATGATTGGCAAAATTTGAATTATCTTTATTATTAGACCATGATTGTATGTGCTCTTTTATGCGTGTTTTAAAGGCTCTACCCGTTTGGCCTACGTAGCATGTATTTTTACAATCGTTACAATTAAGAAGGTAAGTTCCTGAGTTGGAAAACTTATCTTTTTTGTCTTTAGTATTTACTAACAAATTAGCTAAGGAATTATTATTATAAAAGGCTGCCGTGCATTTATTTTTATTTATTATTTGTCCAATTTTATCACTAGTTTTTCCAATATACGAAAGTTTTGCCCACCGCTTTCGGTCATTATTATTATTGTTTTTTGGTGTCAAACTTTGGGTTAATTTATTGTTTACGAGACGCTTTTGTTTCTTTCTTATTAAGTTATCAACTAGTGTATTGTTATATCCGTTATTTATCGCGATAGATTTAATTATGTTTAACTCATTGTTATAATTATGTTTGTTAAGCGGTACGAATAACAGTCTATGAATTAAGGAGTGAAATACAGACAATTTATGTGAAATATGATGTCGCGAATTATTATGTATAATGTTATCACTATACGTTGGTTTCCTAAAAATATTGAAATGCATTTTGTTTGATTCTATATTTAACGTTAAGTCTAAGAAGTTGAGTTTTTCCCCTCCTAACTCCATTGTAAATTGGATTGACTTATTAACTGAGTTTAATTCTAAAAGGAACATATCAAGCTGGCGTTTCGTTCCGACCCACAAAATAATGATATCGTCGACATATCGACGATAGAATTTAACATATTGAAATAATTTTAGGTTTATTATTTTATTTTCAATAAAATCCATAAAAAATTCTGCAAGTACAGGTGAGATCGGACTCCCCATCGATAATCCACATGGTTGTATATAAAATTTATCATTGAATTTGAAAAAGTTTTGGTCAATGCAAAGTTCTAAAATATTTTTTATTTCTAATTTCTCTACGGGATTAATGTTTTTGGTGTCCATGTGATTATCTAAGGCTATTTTTAATTCTTGTGTTGGAATATTTGTAAATAAGCTAACTACATCAAATGACACTAAAATAGCGTTATTTGGCACTACAATATCTTTTATTTCGTCAATTAACTGCATTGAGTTTTTTATTCCGAATTTCGGTTTAAATTTAAGTTTATTTTTAATAATATTGTTTCCGAATTTCGCTAAATTGTATGCAGGAGCTGAATTATATGAAACTACTGGTCGGATTGGCATTTCTTGTTTATGAATTTTTGGCTGTCCATATAACCCTTATAAAAAATGAATATCAAATTCGAAACCTTAGTATAATGAACCCTCAATGCCCACGTTTATATGGACAGCCAAAAATTCATAAACAAGAAATGCCAATCCGACCAGTAGTTTCATATAATTCAGCTCCTGCATACAATTTAGCGAAATTCGGAAACAATATTATTAAAAATAAACTTAAATTTAAACCGAAATTCGGAATAAAAAACTCAATGCAGTTAATTGACGAAATAAAAGATATTGTAGTGCCAAATAACGCTATTTTAGTGTCATTTGATGTAGTTAGCTTATTTACAAATATTCCAACACAAGAATTAAAAATAGCCTTAGATAATCACATGGACACCAAAAACATTAATCCCGTAGAGAAATTAGAAATAAAAAATATTTTAGAACTTTGCATTGACCAAAACTTTTTCAAATTCAATGATAAATTTTATATACAACCATGTGGATTATCGATGGGGAGTCCGATCTCACCTGTACTTGCAGAATTTTTTATGGATTTTATTGAAAATAAAATAATAAACCTAAAATTATTTCAATATGTTAAATTCTATCGTCGATATGTCGACGATATCATTATTTTGTGGGTCGGAACGAAACGCCAGCTTGATATGTTCCTTTTAGAATTAAACTCAGTTAATAAGTCAATCCAATTTACAATGGAGTTAGGAGGGGAAAAACTCAACTTCTTAGACTTAACGTTAAATATAGAATCAAACAAAATGCATTTCAATATTTTTAGGAAACCAACGTATAGTGATAACATTATACATAATAATTCGCGACATCATATTTCACATAAATTGTCTGTATTTCACTCCTTAATTCATAGACTGTTATTCGTACCGCTTAACAAACATAATTATAATAATGAGTTAAACATAATTAAATCTATCGCGATAAATAACGGATATAACAATACACTAGTTGATAACTTAATAAGAAAGAAACAAAAGCGTCTCGTAAACAATAAATTAACCCAAAGTTTGACACCAAAAAACAATAATAATAATGACCGAAAGCGGTGGGCAAAACTTTCGTATATTGGAAAAACTAGTGATAAAATTGGACAAATAATAAATAAAAATAAATGCACGGCAGCCTTTTATAATAATAATTCCTTAGCTAATTTGTTAGTAAATACTAAAGACAAAAAAGATAAGTTTTCCAACTCAGGAACTTACCTTCTTAATTGTAACGATTGTAAAAATACATGCTACGTAGGCCAAACGGGTAGAGCCTTTAAAACACGCATAAAAGAGCACATACAATCATGGTCTAATAATAAAGATAATTCAAATTTTGCCAATCATTTAATAGAAAACAAACATTCCTTCGAATTAAAAAATAATGTAAAAATAATTCATATTGCACCCAAAGGCCATAAACTTGACAAATTAGAAATTCTCGAAATTAATAGATTAAAAAATAAACCCGACGTAGAATTACTTAATGAACAGATAACACATGTGCATTCTCCATTACTTTACCCATTGTAATATAATTTTACTAATGACTTTTTACCCCTTGTTTTTCAGAAATCATTACAAAACCACACTCACGAAGGATGGGACACCAACAATAAAATAAAATACTTAAACTCATTAAAATAACATTATATCCATTCATTTGTTAACCCATAGAAAATTTGTCGATAATGATCCTTAAGATAAAAATAACTTTATTTAATTTACTTACATATAACTTTGAATTATGTATCCTTACCTCTGTTCTGTATAAATACATTTAACTTTTTAATAAATATACCAGTCTCGAAGATGTCGCGAAAGCGATGAAACCGGTCACTGGATATTCCAAATTTGTGGATTAAAGTATCACTCGTGTTTTATTTATATAATAAATTTATTTGAGCATTTTTGTAAAATCTACCTATTTAAACCCGAAGAATTTCAATAAAAAATTATTTGCTTCATAAGATTAGGTTTTTTTTATAAAGAGTATTTTGCAAGAAAAAAAGATCTAGGAAATAAGGAGATAGCAGAATCGGAATTGTTTTTAGATGATTAACACTATATCGGCATGCTCCAAATTTGGTCTGCCTCTTGTGGCTACATAGTTACTGTTTCTAATATGATGAGGGACTCTCCCATTGTTAAACTTTAATCATTTTTATTTCTTCACCGTCGATTGTGTATCCCAAAATATCATTGTAAAATGTATGTGGTCTATTTATTTAAATACGTGGTGTCTTATCTGAAATATCTCATGACTACACAAAATGATTATTTTTGGAGATCAAATATAATCAATTAAATTTGGAGATGAATGATAACAACCACGCTGTGTGGGTTGTTTAATATAGGCATGTTTTCCTATCTTCATAATGATAGGTAAGTGATATATTTTGCCTGACAAAAGCGTGAAAAACAGATTATTTAAGTATTAAAATCTACTTAAAAAACAACATGAATGCTGGATTTTATAAGTATATATGTTTCGATAAGATTAAATCTGAATTCTGTAGTGTTTTATATGATTTAACTTTAGTATTTAAAAATCAGTTGTTTTTTTTATTAATGTAACATTATAAAGTCATCTTTAAAATATAAATACATATATATTAACTAGACATACCCATTCCAGTGTGTGTAGTTGTCTTTTTCTAATAATTATTTTTAACACCAGCTTTCGCCAAATGTATTAGGCACCCTCTATATAATTGGTTTATGACTTTACTTTTATTTTTTTGATTTGGAGGCGTTAAATCAGGTTAAAATTGCCAAAAAAGGTGTTCTGGGTATGCGGTGCAAACTATGCTTAAAAGATTCTAAAGATAAAATAGAGAATAAAACTCTTATAAAAATTGGCCAAAACCAAATTTCGATACACGTGTTTTTAAAAAGCAGTCAAAACACATCTTCAAAGATATCTGTAAAGTGAAAGCTATGTTTAAATTTTACCCCGCACAATGAGGTGTCTTCTAGAATTTGGGTAACAAGGCTGCATTTCAATTTTAAAAATCCTTGACTTCAGGTCAACAGGAAAAAACGGCTAAACTGGGCATGAGAGCACCAAAACTGGATGGCAGATGACTTGGTGAAAATTCTTTCCTTGATTTTTCTCTTTTTGGGTTTTTGTGACTCCTAGTTCCGTATATGACTATCGGAGAGTAGTTGAAGAATATCACCTTGATCGTGTGATGCTTACAGTACAACATGGTGTAGAAACATGGTTTGGGGGTGTACGGCATCTACAGGCGTAGGAAAACTCATGTGCAAGGGACGAATGAATTCCGACACCTATACTACCACCCAGGATGATGTTTTAGTACCCTCAATCGTTGAATTATGTAATACCAAATCCTAAAAGAGTGTTTTGTTCAAGCAAGACATTTATGCCATACTTTAAAAAAAGTATTGAGTGGTTTAAAAAAAAAAAAACGAACCTTTTTAATTGGCCTGCACGCTTGCACAGTCACTTAACCTAAATCCAATTGATCATCTATGGTCAATATTTAAAAAAGTACGTATTTAAAGAATGGGCCAAAATAGAGTCTGACCTTTGCCGAAATCTGGTAGACAGTATGGAAAAAAGTGAATGCTTGTTATACAAGCAAAAGAATTGTTCACAAGATATTAAATATAGTTTATAAATAAACCAATATTACTGAACAATTGTTAGTTATTTTAAAATCCCACAATAAAAAAAACATAGTTTATTAGGTTTCATAGGGTGCCTAATAAATATGGCCAAGGCTCTGTTTGTACGTTAAAATATTAAGCTCATGCAACACCAAAGTTGCATAACCTGAATGTGGATATTTTATAATCTGATATAAATTTTACTAACCCGCATTGGTTAAATTAATTCAGATTAATTATATGTAACATGTGAACAAAAAATACAATATGTAAAGAATAGGCAAAATTTGCATATCAAATCATAATTTGATATGTACCTTATAGTGTTTTTTAACATTTGTGTTAATTGTTAATTTATGCATAGTATCAATATTGTTTCAAAGCTGAGCATCGCATAGTCAGAAATATTGTGATATTATGAAATAGACTTTTTTAGACTGTATTTCGGAATACATTTGTAATCAGCATAACTTTAATTAGTTACCAATTAGATACATAATCTGTAATAATTATGTAATTAATATTTTTCATTTATTGTTCGGACCATTTTTTACTGTGTCCTTATGAGTAAGGCCTCCTTTAAAAATTATATTTTTGTGTGTTTTAAAATTAATCATTTGTAAAAATTCAAATATCCAGAACCATTTTCTATCTGTGCAATTCCACAGGTGTCTTTACTAGACCTTATTACCTTAGTTCATTGTCGAAGTGTTGCTGCAAAGCTGGACAATACTGCTTGTCAAGATACAACGTAATACAAATTAATATTAAATTTGATTTAGCATTTTAATATTCGATTACACAGATATTTTTAATAAATTATTGTTAAAAATTGAATCTATAAAAAAGACACATCAATTATTACAAAAGTATTGATAAGAAAACTTATTAATAATGCATGATTTGTATCCCACTCTTTTTTTATAGATAAAGATAAAATGTTTTGTTAAACAGGTGCAAAATAAGTAATTTATGTTAATAAATATCAGCTATATATTTAGTTCACTAGAGTACTTAACAGCTAGTTGAGCGACTCATGTTTTAGTTATGAAGTCTGTATATTTTCCTTTCCTCTGGCTAGGATTTCTAGTTTTAATCAGTCTACAAAGTGCCATAGGGAAAGAACATTTACGTTCAGAAAGTAAGTTATTTAAAATAAAATGTTCATTCTATGTAGGTGATTGCAAATTTATTATACAGTAATTATAATAGAATTCATATTATTAAAAATATTTTTTTAAGTATATGATTTAAATGGTGTATAGCACTACATAAAACTTAACATAGTAAGTTTTATGATTGTGCTATTATTGCAGGGTAACATAAAATATATATGTAGATGTAAAAATATATATGAAATCGGGTTGTGGTCCAGTGGCTAGTGTTGCGGACTCACGGATCAGAGGTCCGAGGTTTGAACCCTACTCTACCCCAACTTGATTTCCATTTTATAATAGTGAGTTATTTACCACTTGTTGAAAATGGCCCCAAAAATCGAAATATTTAGGTAAATAATAAGATGAAAATGTTTCCTTTTTTTTAAAATAAAAAATATATTTATAATTTACAAGAATATCAACTTTCAAATAGTATAAACATAATATTGTGTTTTTTTGTTGTTCTGTTTTCAAGAATGTCCAAGCATTGTATGCTTTTAAATTTAATACATCATTGGAACCAAGAAAGGTCATTGAATGAAAACTGCAAAACAACATAATTTATAAGAAATAAATCACATAAAAGTTAACAATATTGTCACAATAACAATATTTTGAGTTTGTCCAAATGCTCGTCGTCAGGAACTATATTTCACCCCCAAGGGAGTTATCAAGATTCAACACATTACAACAGAGATCACATAAAAGCTATTTATAAATTAATTTCAAAATAAAACAAAATCTAATGAAAATATAAATTCTAAAAGTGGATTTGAATTTGAATATTTTCAGGACAAATATTGACGCAATTTATTAAATATGCTACCAAGACGCAAACTACAACTGACTTGCAGGAATTTAAGAGGATAGTAGAAATTCTAAGTTTCCCTCAGTATATTTATCGGGAACCTCTTTCTAGCTATAGTCGTGGACGAGTGGTAAGCAAGAAATGAAATTAAACATTTAATAAAGCTTTGAAATATTTACTAATATTTCACTTTGATAGTAAATACATGCATGAATATTGTGGGTTCTGCATTGAACCTCTGCTAGATGCGTAAATGAACCCATTTGAATGTAATACCTACTACTAACAAATTGTTAATAATCCATAATTTTAATATATATATATTTAATTTATGTTACAGCAGAGGGCTATATACAAACCTTTATGTTGTGTTAATTAACTAGCATTTTTTTTTTCCTTAGTACCTTGTAAAGTTGAAAACAGTAATGACCAACTGAAACAATAAAATCATAGGTTCTTAGTCCCCCCTTACATAGATTATAAAATAATGGGTTTGATTAGAGAAAGTGTTACGATCGCGTGACATTTCAATATCACACTAGATAATAAAAACATGAATAAACATAACATTGTGTTGTATCATGTACGCCATTCACATTTAAATAATAATTGTCTAGGAATTTTAAACCCAAAATATTTTTTTGAAAATAAACATCAATTCATGTACTTTCACTATGTGTGTGATTTGTAGTTCCAGAATTGTGTTTATGTATTTACTTACATACTATGTCCTACCTACGGTCTAGAATTCCTGCTGGCTGCAGGACATTTTGTAATCAAACTACTATTTTTATGAATGTTTTTTTTTTATTTCATCAAAACATTAAACTTTATAGTCCATTTAAAAAATAGTGTAAATAGGGGCTAGATTGCTCTGTAGCTGCAAGACATGCTGTCATCTAGATCCTATTCCTTATTGAAATAGATCATAATGAGGAAGTTCAGTGCTATGGGAAATTGGATATTAAAAATGTTTTCTGTCTACAAAAATTAGAGAATTTAATTGTATGGTGAAGTTTCTCCAAAATGTATGAAAAAATTTTAATGGTTTTAATAAAAATCAACTAAGTACTTGAAACTACTTTTAATGTTCTTGTGAATAAACAAATTTAATTACAGCATTATGTGTTGTGATAGATTTCCGGTTGCCAGGTAACCTTTTTTTACAACGTTTAGTGTAATTTGACACTACGGGGCTCTACTTTTAAATGTCAGTATACCTCATCAATGACAACTCGTGACGTCACCAGCGGAGTTATTTCAAAATAACAAAACTTAAAAAAAAATAGTTATCATAATACGATTCATAAGAATATTAAGAAGAAAAAATAAAATTTTAATTTAATTTTGTAAATTTTTTAAAATTTTAAAAATAAAAAAATCACTGAACTTCCTCATTAGAAACGAGTAACTAGAATCCCAACCGTCCATGCTCTCTGTAGCTGTAAGACTTTTTAGGATATTTATTTATTGTACAGTGCCCTCGAGGTTTATTGAGGCCATACTGTATATATCTATTATTGTTTGAAAACGTTGTAAGAAGTGGATAAGACCTTTATCATCTATAAAATGTAAATAAGTCACTACTAATAATATCTATCTATCAAGTTCAAAGGAGAGGGGAATTTATAAAAATATTTCCCTAGTGTGATGTCATTTTTTGCTGTTTTTAAAAGAATAGCAAAAAAAAACACGAAGCGGGTGTGTGTAATTAGGTAATGTACTAACTTCTAATTCTTAAAAATATATGTATCCCTAAATATCGTTTTTGAAGTAAATACAGAGCTTGAACCTTTACAAAAATATCCATGATTTGTGATTTCAATGAAATATTTACAAACACTAGCAGGGTAGTTCCAGACTGGAATAAATTACCAAGTCTAGTTGTTCATTCCGTTTCGGTCAACCGGTTCAAAAACCGTTTGGATGCTTATTTGAAGGAAGACGAACGCAGACAAAAAGCAGTACACGAGATATAGGCGCATCAGCAAAGGCTGCCTGCCTACAACAAATAATAATAATAACACAATACAGGTTAAACTTGACTATAAACTAAATAAAAACAATATTAAAAAAAAAAAACATTTGTAAAAATTTGCTTGTAGGGTGGTCTAAGATAAACGAAAAAGAATATAAGTTTTAAAATAATGTGGGTTCATAAAATATGAAGCTAAAAATATTAATATTGGTGCTGCAATATGTAGACACATACTATTGAGATATTATAATGTGTGTAAAATTTCATATTTTTTCTGTTTGTATAAGGTTTTGATTGAAATAAAAAGATATGTGAAATCTATGAAATTAGACATTTTAAAAACTCATATAATATTTTTCAAATAGCTTACTTTCAAATAATTTAATATACAAAAAAGGACTAAAGTATATTAATTAATTATTTTAGGCTGCAACATGTGTCGCTTGTCGCTCTACAGTAAACACTATCCTAGAGATGCACGAGTCGGGAGCAACAGAGAAAGACTTAATTAACATTGTCACTCATATGTGTGTGCTGCTAGAAATACAGACTGAAAAAGTTTGTCGGGGTGTTGTGCAACTCAACCTGGTTAGTGATTCATATTCATGCATATTTTATTACTTTTTAATATTATGAACCCCTTAATCATGTAACAGATAATTAAAATTTTCTAAACTCATGTCAAAAATGGTTTATAGTATAATTGTTCTGTGGGTCTCTTTGTAGACCAAGTGTTACCTTTTCTCAATAAGCAATATAAAATATCGACACAGCCGTATAAAAAAAATATGTTTATGTTTTATAGATCAATAATGCTTGTTTTCAGTTTGATTGTATTATTTGATATCTGTAAGAAATCTTACAATATATGAAAACTGCATTACACCTAGTCCTGCCATAAATACTATAACACAAATTCAAAAATTCATAAAATGTAAATAAAAGCAGGTAGAGACCTATATCCTTATTTCAGGTAATGTCCCATTGTTTCTAATATTGCTATAATTAGTCAGTCATCGAGCGTTGTAAAGTAAACATGAAGTGGGGTGATAAAGAAAATTAAAACTGTAATTGCGTCACACAAAGTTGGGAAGACACCCGGCGACATTTTTAGCACAGTGAAACTTTTAAATATCAGTCACCAGTTTGTGTATCAAACTATTAATCACTTCAAGAATATTCTGAGTGTGCTGAAGATCGACAAAGAAAGTGACTTCAGGAGCTATCGAGGCTGTTAGAAGCAGAATTTTAAGATGAGAGCTTACCATCATTTGCTTACATTAGAAAGACCAGAGCCAAACAACTGATTCACCGATGCGTAAACAATTCCCATCATAAAATTCTGCTTTCTGATGAAAAAATATTCAACGTTGAAGAAAATTTCAATAAGCAGATGACTAGGTGTATGCTCATAGCTCTCGAAAAGCCGCTCAAGTTATTCCCTGAGTTCAAAGAGATTATCATTCTGTGTCGGTGATGGTTTGCTGGGGTGTCTCCTATCTGCTGTGCTTCTATTTTGTGCTTAAGGTATGAAATCTTACCAAGATGACATTCTGGAGTACGTTGTGAAGTCTTTTAATGACACATTGTTTCTTCAAGACATTGGATTTTCCATCAAGCTACAGCCCACATGGCAAAGTTTGTCCAGCAATGGCTAAAAATTAATATACTTTGACCACAAAGTTAATCCTTAGAACATAAATAATATACTGGAATTTATTCTTATTATTATGTTAAAGATTGGCCCTACAGAGCTTACAGAAGTCCAGATTTGAATTCGCTGGTCTCCAAATTGTGGTCAGTATTAAAGAACATAGTCTGTAGCAGACGACATACAAATTTTGAGTTTTGAGTTCGATCTTTGAAGATGTGGTAGCCTATTTTCCCATGGATATCGTGCATGGGGTAAAGGTCGGTATGAAGGCAAGTAGAGGACATATTAATTTTAAAAAAATAGTTGGTGCAATATTTGTGTAAACCTAGTAATAAAACAAAATATTTGTAACATTCACTGCTTTTTTAATTATAAACAAAATACTCTGTAATAGTATTTATGGCAGGACTAGATATACATAATATTTCATCTGCATTTTATAATCGGAAATAATAAATGTAAAGTAATGTTTGTAAATGTTTCAGCCAATAATATTGTACATTGTTGATAACCAACCATATTTTACTTCCGAAGCATTTTGTGGTGTAGTATTACAAACCAATGACAGAAATTCATGCCCTTACTTTGATGAAAGGTTTAATTGGACTGTACAGTTACCAGGCACAACAAAACGAGAAAAGATAGAGGTTATAAAAACATTATTACTAAAAATACTCATATGATAAACTATATTTATTCCAACATATCTCAATATGAATATTCTTTTTTGTTTATATTGGTCACTAAAAAACCACATATTATTTTAGCAAATCTCTAATAAGGATTTATCACTGAAAATTGCACAAATATCTGACATCCACTACGATCCAATTTACGAAGCAAATGGATTAGCAGAGTGTAATGAGCCTACTTGTTGCAGAGTGGGGCAAACAGAACAAGCCTCCCCTAAATGGAAATTCTTGGATATAGATTTTGATGACAGAATAATCATAAATGAAGATGGTACTTATCATTTGGACCTTGATTTCGCTCCTAAAGATATATGGAGAGAAGATAAATCAATTCTATATCCCACTGGTAAAGAAATACCAGAGAGTAAGAAAGCTGGATTTTGGGGTGACTATAGAGATTGTGACTCTCCTTGGTGGGCCGTAGAAGATACTGTGGACAAAATTGTTGAGACTCATAATGTGAGTATTCCATTTCAACTGGTTTATTCTAAAATTTAATTCATTTTAATAATTGATGTTTTTTGGAGATATATTTTTATTGATCATTGTATACTTTTCCTTAAGCAGGCATCTTCAAGCCTGAAAGATGCTTAGGCAAATGAGCTCAGGAAAAAATAAACAAAACTAGAATTTTTATTGATATTTTGTTTTAAAAGTATTATATCTTTGTCCCTGTGTATTTCTCACTTAAGTATTTTTCCATTTAAGGATCTAGACTACATTTACTTTACCGGAGATATAATTGACCATGGAGTTTGGGAAACTACTCAGGAAGGGAATGTTGCATCCATAAAGAAAACATACCAGCTCTTGAAAGACAAATTTGGCAATACTACAGTATTTCCTGTTATTGGAAATCATGAATCTCAACCTATGAATCAGTATGTTATATCCTTCATTAAATCGTATGGCAAAAAATAAGTATCATTGTAAATTGCATTTGACAACCCCCTTTTTTTTAGTTGATTTATTATTATTTGCAATTTTTCAAATATTTGACTATAGAATAAAATAATAAATAGAATTTAAATTTAATTTTACGTAAAACGTACTACATTACGAATAAATCACAAGGTTCTTGATATATTAAATCTAATGAAAAAAATAATAAAAATGAGCTACTTTGAAACATCACAGGTTCAGGTGAACCATAACCAATCAATTGTTATATTATTATTATTAATTTTAAGCGAGCAGCTGAAAGCTGATATGCTTAAATCTATTTAAACGAAAGATAATTGTTGGCGCACTTTAACTTTTCCGAAAACAGATCTAGTCCATTTTTGAACCCATTGAGACTACACATTGAGATCAGCTCTTGTGGCAGCTTATTCCAACCATCAACAACCCTATTGCTCAGGAAATGCTTCCGTGGATTTAAATTGAATCTCGTTTTCTCCAGCTGTGGCCTCGAAGACGAGCATCTTGTTTAAGCTTGAACATGGGATCCAAATTTGGGCAGCTATAATGACTGTTGAGTATCTTGTATGTCTCTATCAGGTCACCCCTTTCCCGCCGTTCCTGCAGTGTTGTGAGACCGAGAGTTTCCAGTCTCTCCACATATGGAAGCCGTTTTAGAGTCGGCGACAACTTTGTAGCTCGTCTTTGGACTCTTTCCAACAAGTTGATATCCTTAACAAAATAAGGATTCCATATCTGAAACCCGTATTCGAGAGTAGGTCTGATATATGTTTTGTATATTTTTAGTAGCATATTCGGTGTTATATATGAGAAGGCTTTTTTTATCAAGTAGATAATTTAATTGGAATTTTTTGTTATTTTTTACTATGTGACATTCCCATTTTAAATAATCTGATATTGTTATTCCAAGGTCTTTTTGTTGTTTCACAATTTTCAAATCTACACCATTTAGACTATATTTAAATTTGGGGTTTTTCGAGCCGATGTGAAGAACTGTAGGTTTATTAACATTTGGTTGTTAGAAGCCATTTCTTGGTCCATTCATGAATACTGTCCAGGTCTTGCTGTAGTTGAGTGGAGTGAGTGAGAGGGTTTGCATACGGCTTTGTATCATCTGCAAAAATTTTGGACTTTGATTGTATGATTGTTGGTAAATCTATAACATAGTATGAAGTATGAAGAGAACCGGACCAAGTACGGATCCCTGCGGAACGCCGCTTAATACTGGTTCTTCACGCGATAGTCCATCACCAACTCTAACTTGGTAGGTTTGTCCTGTAAGGAAGGCTTCAATCCAGTCGTAAACCTTTCCCCGGATTCCTATGTGATACAGTTTGGCTAACATTCTTTTAGTTGGTACTTTGTCAAAAGCCTTTTTAAAGTCTAGATAGATAATATCAATTGGGTTATTTTCATTATGTTCTATGGTCCATTCATTCAAACACTCGAGGAGATTAGATATTGTGGATCTTCCTGGCATGAATCCGTGTTGCTCATTGTTAATTATTTTGTTTTCCAGTAAGAACATTCGAAGTTTTTGAACAATTAACTTTTCCATGCATTTACACAGTATACTTGTCAAGCTTATCGGTCTGTAGTAGCTTGGGTCCAGTCTGTTACCTTTCTTGTAAATTGGTGTGACTACAGATTTCTTCCAGTCGCTCGGTAGTCTTCCAGTGCCAAATGAGCTTTGCATAAGAAAAGACACGTGTTTGCTTATATTTGAATCCCATTTTTTCAAGACAATTGATGGAAGGTTATCTAGGCCGATGGATGTTTCATCTTGCAGGTTATTAAGGACATTTTTGACATCTTCCTCAGAAAAATATATATCGCAAATGGGGTTTGGCACCCATTCCATTGAATCTATCCTTGGAAGTGGTCCATCGGGTTCCTTGTATGTTGTGATAGATTTACGGCTTCCGTAACCCGGTAACCATGTTTTTCAACGTTTATCGTATTTTGACAAATATTGGGTTCTCCTTTTAAATGTCTTCCTCATTGCTCTAAGATATATTTTTTCAAAGATAAATCTTATTTTGAAAAATTACAAGTCATTGCATTATTTTCAACAATAATCAATGTTATCATTCAAAATTTTGTGATAAAAACAAATATTTATCACATATTTGATTTGTCAAATTATATAAGTGCCTACTGTACTTGTCAAATTTTGTTTGCCAATAATTCAATGCAATCATTTCGATAAGCAATTTTGTTAAAAACACAAACAAAAAATATGTCCTCATTATATTATATCTCAGGTGCCTTTGATCATGCTTGGTGGCTAATAATTTTGTCCGAGCTACGACTTCGACAAATACCTGAAAACTTATTTAAAATTATAATAAGCTATTTCTAAAATTGAGACGTTTTGTATCCCAATTGAAGTACACTTTTATCATGTGACTGTCCTCAGATGCGGTATGTGGTGGGCAAGCTTTACCAATAATTTATTTGCATTTTTTTTCTTCCAATTTGACACAGTATAGGACACCTTTTTTACATTACATTATTTAAATGTCTTTAAAAAAATGTTTTTGGCTTTTATTGAATAAGTCAATACATTAAAATATGTATGTAATTTAACATATGTATACCTTGAGACGTAGTATGGTCTGCCAACATGCACTTTCTGTTACTAGAAAAGTTTAGCAAAGCATGACATCAGCCTCGGGAATATTTATCCAGCATAAAAGGTTCATAAAAATCAAAGTGGTAAGGGCAGTCAATATTATTGAGGATTTAAGTTAAGTTTTAATTCAAGTTAAGTAAAGTTTAAGTTATATTTGTAAATTCTGTACAGGTATGCTCCTTCGTACATAACGAATCCAAGATTCTCCACTGCTTGGCTATATGAAGTTTTGG